>NC_134497.1:35738714-35941214 GCF_040206685.1 Ascaphus truei | reverse complement strand
CGGTTTGATGCCGGGGGGCTCCAGAGCTGATACCCAGTAATATCAGCACTGAAGCGCCCCTCCCCTGATGTGTAGCAGAGCTAAAAAGGCAATGCGGTCTGGTCAGACCAGTGGGCACGCCAATCCTACAATGCTGTTTCTGTAGTAGGGAATAGCCTCCTAGATTCGTGATGTCTGTAGTTGTGCATGTGACCGGCCGGTCAATTAACATCCTAGGGGAATAACTCCCCTAGTTGTATCAGCTTTCACTGTTATGTTCCACTTTCTGCACCAGTGTGCATTCAATGTATTCCGTCACATTTGGTATATTAATTCACAGTAATTTTCTTTGTGATTTTTTTCATTATGTCCAGCAGTATTGTTAGTGTTTAGGAGTAATGTATAGTGGTTCTCGTTTTTTACTTATATTAACCGTTTTTTGTTTGTTCTGTGTTACTAATAAAGTCCATCTTGCTTAAACCTGAGTGCTTGGTATAGGACCTCTCTTATGGTTATATATATAGGGTTTTATATATATATATATGTTTTTTTTTTTTTTTTAAACGGGAGCCACGTGAAAACCGCGTTATAACCGTTTCGCGGTATAACGGGCGCGTTATAATGGGGTTTACCTGTGTGTGTGTGTATATATATATATATATATATATTCAAACAACAAGAGGAAAGCAACCTTTAAATAGCACACGGACATAAATGAAAGTGTAACAAAAATGGTATTTTATTCAGGTGATTTAAACAGGGGATGAAATTTAAAAGGAGAGGGGGGCCCAGCGCTGCCTAAACATATTGGACATGGAGGCAAGAGTCAAGTAAAGATAAAAATCAAGACACATACAGGGTGTAGGTGGCTATATCTAAGCACACCTACGTGACAATCTACCTATACTGAGACCTTGTGACCACATGTAAAGGATATTATGCCATATAATTTGATGCAATAATTACATGATAGAGGTACACAGGAATTAAAGGTAACTGGTTGCAAAATACGTTACCACTCAGCAGGTGATTGTCACAAACAGTTAGATCAATACTCCATGTTGTGGATAGGAAAGGTAGGGGCCCCCCCCAGCAAGACTCCCACTCCAACGCGTTTCGACGAGAAACTGTCTTCTGGGAGACTTGCTGAGGGGGGCTCCCAGAATTTTGTTCCCTCAGTGAGCTATCATTTTTAGGATATCATATTATATATTTTTGGGTCTATTATATTGTATTTAAGTATTTTTTTTGTTTGTTTCTTGTCCACTTATTTTGTTTATTATTTTCAGTCAGGCAGGCTCTCCAGTCAGTTGTTTGTATGTCTGTTATTTTTTTGATTTAATAAAAGTACCTTTTCTATTTTTGCAAATATTTGTCTGAGTGCTCCTTAAGAGGTTTCCTTTTTTTGTGTTTTCATATTCATTTTTTCCTCTAGCACCACCTAACAGTTTACGTTTTCTCTGTTACAACTTTTTCAGATATATTTTTCTGATTTAGGTAGGTTTAGACATTGCATTATCTATTGGTAGCTGATGCGGTATTCGTTTTCTGTGTATGTTATATATTTATATATATATATATATATATATATATATATATATATATATATATATATATATACAGGTGAATCACCCCGTTATACCGCGAAACGGTTATAACACGGTTTTCACGTGGCTCCCGTTTAAAAAAACAAAAAAACACTGCACACACACTGCTCACAGCACACTGCACACAGCACACTGCACACACTCCTAGCACTCACTGCACACACTCCCAGCACTCACTGCACACACTCCCAGCACTCACTGCACACTGCACACACTCTACACTGCACACACTCCCAGCACTCACTGCACACACTCTACACTGCACACACTCTACACTGCACACACTGCACACTGCTCACAGCACACTGTACACACTCCCAGCACTCACTGCACACACTCTACACTGCACACACTCCCAGCACTCACTGCACACTCTCACAGCACACACAACACACTCTCACAGCACATTACACAACACCTCCCACTCTCCCTCCCTACCGTGTCGGCTGCTGAGATCGGAGCGGAGCTGGCATCAGGAGGAGGGGGGGGGGTGTCGGGAGGAGGGGGGGTGTCGGGAGGAGGGGGGGTGTCGGGTGGAGGGGGGGTGTCGGGTGGAGGGGGGGGTGTCGGGTGGAGGGGGGGTGTCGGGTGGAGGGGGGTTGTCGGGAGGAGAGGGGTGTCGGGAGGAGGGGGGGTGTCGGGAGGAGGGGGAGTGTCGGGTTGAGGGGGGGGTTGTCGGGAGGAGGGGGGTTGTCGGGAGGAGGGGGGGTGTCGCGAGGAGGGGGGATGTCGGGACACATGTGAGAGACGCAAAGGGGACCTCGCTACACATTCAGCTCTCCGGATCCTCTCACACCGCAGGCCCAGATCTTCCTTCCCCGGTACTGCACCTTTCCTCCTCCAGTACATTACTACCTCTCTCTTCCTCCAGTACTACCCCTCTCCTCCTCCTCCGGTACAGTACTACCCCTCTCCTGCTCCGGTACAGTATAGTACTACCCCTCTCCTCCGGTACTATACCTCTCCAGGTCACCTCCTCGCCTTCCAGTTCAAGACCTCTCCTTCCCCGGTACTATACAGTACTTCTGCTTTTCCGGTACTACACCTCTCCTTACCCCGCACAAGCCGCCAGGTAAGGGACACGTCACTGCCAGGCAGGAGGCGGATCTCATCTGGGAAGGAGCCGCAGGGCCAGGAGGGAGGAGCCGGGCAGGAGCAGCTCGCTCACCGGCCAAGAGGAGGTGGCATAGCGGGTGTGTCACAGGCCGGTCCGGCCTACCTGTCACAAGCCCTGGTAACCAGGCGGCCCTAGCAACCGGACCCCAGCTTACATATCGCGAGAAAACCCCACCGGAGTGTCGCCCGAGAGGTGACGTAAGCACGCAGGGACGGAGCGCGCAGAAGCCATCTTTTCTTTGGGAATATTGCCCATTGTTTTATACAGAGGGAATATGTGGGGTGTTTAGATTCAATAACATGGAGAGGACTCAGGGTAAAAGTTTTAATACAGTGATTAGAATGTTAAAAATGAGTCATAATGTGATTAGGAGGGGGGGACGTGTAGGGCTTCCGGCCACCTCTTCCTTCCTTCCCTCCTCACTCCCTCCCTCCCGATCAGGCACCCAGCGGCCATTTTGTTTTTTTAAATTAGCGCGACCCCGTTACTAACGCGGTGTTCTCGGGGTGGACCCCGAGAACCGCGCTATAACGGGGTTTACCTGTATATATATATATATATATATATATAATTATCTCTCTGTCTCTCTTTATCTATCTCTTTATCTATATCTCTCTTTTTCTCTCTGTCATGGGCGAGGGGTTTTGGCCTGGTATTAAAAGGGGTTACACCCCATTTGGCCACCCCCTGCTCTCCCCTGGGAGACGAGGTGTTAACTGGAATGAGGTCCTGTACTGTAATTGTGCCCCTGCTTCAGCACCAACTGTGTATCCCCCTGTGAATAGGTATTTTTCCAATTCCAGTGTCTGCACCAACACATACACTGGGATCTATGCGGGAGGGAAAGGGTTAAGGTTCATTTTGTGTTTATAGCCCTTTGTCCCTTTTCCTGCCTTTGCAGGCTCCATTTTGCAGTCTCTCCATAGGTCGCCATTACAGCCCATGTAACCCTATGGAGATTCCGGCGATTTGGGCCTGATAC
This sequence comes from Ascaphus truei, assembly GCF_040206685.1. Taxonomy (NCBI): domain Eukaryota; kingdom Metazoa; phylum Chordata; class Amphibia; order Anura; family Ascaphidae; genus Ascaphus; species Ascaphus truei. The sequence goes on along the minus strand of NC_134497.1, from coordinate 35,937,529 downwards.
AGGTGGCGCTCGAGAGGAGGAGCGGCGGTTCCCCATTGAAAGTGAATGGAGTAATGCAGTTCAATTGGGATTACTGGAAGCCGACCTCCGGAGACGAGCTGGCAGCCAGCCAGACCGCAAGAGCGGAAATATTGTCAAAAAAAGAGCTTTGATCGCGCAATTGGCGTGGGAACTAGGGCCTCGGTCAAGTTCACGGCCAATTGGCGTGGGAACTTCTGTTCTAGGGCACCTAGAAATAAAATTCCTTTTGCCCCATGATGTTAGGAACCCCCTCACTTGACCCCAACAGGGTCCGACAATTAATGGCGACGAGAAAGGGTCGCGCCGGGCAGGAGGGTCCTAATTTCCAGCCCTCTCCCCTTAACCGAACGGAGTAGGTTAATTGTGAATAAGTGTGTGTTTCCCATTAACTTCAATGGTAGCGGAGGTCCCATTGAATCCTATGGCGGCGCCGGCCCCGGCCCATGTATTTCCTATAGAGGCGCCGGCCCTATTGATTTTAATGGAGAAAAGCCGCAAGTGAAAACGGCTAAGTCGGAATGAGCAGAAACCTGGAACCCATAACTCCGGTTCTGTTCAACCTAGAGGGCTGAGATTCGGTCACCATGTAGTCCCAGTTCCGGCAGGATTGCATGGCAAATACCGACCCTCTCGGAACAACAGAACGGAGTCAGGTTAAGGGTTAAGTTTGGGTTTCTGCCATTGACCTGCATGGCAGAAAAAAGCCTCTTTTGTAATGTGCTTTTAAAACTGCATTTGTGTAACTCCGGTCCGGTGGGTCGCAGTGAGCTGAAACTTGGCCACTATGGAGAGTCCCCTCCGTCATGAGGGTCTGGCAAGTTTAAGCCCGCTTGGCCCAGGCGAACGGATTATTTTAATATGTGTAGATATTAAGATATGTATTATCTTGTGGGTCTGGTATTCCTAAACCCGGGAAAAGCAGAGGCCAAATGGTATGTTAATGGTCAGGGGGGAGACAAGTGGTCTACAATAAGCCCCCTGATCAAAGGCTCCCCCACCCTGCTTGTGTATGCTGGAACAAAACAGAGCAAGACGTGGGTACTTGGGATAAGTGTTGGGTTTCACACCTTGGGACAAAAGTTTTCCTGTCCCAAGCAGACTGGGCGATGCCAGTCTTTTGGGAGGGGGGCTAGGGAAATAAGCCCCTGATTAGAATAGTGCCCACCCAGTGGGCAGGTATTACTTTGCCTCTCAGGTGAGGTGGCAAGGAGGGACTGGGTGCAGATAATTGTCCTCTAATGACTTGCACTCAATGCCAGAGTATAGGACTGAAATCACATATAAACCAGTGTCAGCCCTATGCCCAGTGTCTTCGTGATGTCTTCGATTTTACCAACTACTTGATGTCTGATTGCTGTATGAATTGCCAATCCTTTACCTGATTGCTTCATTACCCAACCCCCTAAGTAAGTGCTATATTTTGCTTGTTATTTGTATCATTTTGTATGTTCACCTATTTAAAGAATAAACTATCTTTATTATATCTAAGTCGTGTTCAATTCAACCCAGATATTTGGTGTATATTATAACCTATCACTAGCTACCGTGACACTCTCTTTCTCCCTTTCTCCCTCTCTCCCTCTCTCCCCTAAAAAAAACAAAAAACTTTTAAATAATTGTATAAAAAAATGAACACGGTTCTGGAATTCACTGTATGATATTGGTATAGCTTAATTAAGTCTGAATAACATCTGTGATGTCAAATACAATAATTGGGCATTTTGTTCCTAATTTAATAATAGAGATTTAACAGAAAGTTTGGTTAATCCTATAACTATTAGAGACCTGGAACATGGTGCGGTAACGGGAACACCCGATGATTGATAGGTGAGCTTCTAATGAGACACGTATTCTATTCATTGTCCAAATTTTTTTTCATAATACTATCACAACTTAAACTATCAACTTGCTATCTGTCAAAGGATTTGAAAAAATTCCTGCCACTTTAATTGGTGTTTTGCAGCTTGTGAGATTTCCTTTTAAATCGTTAAATATTATGATCCACTTTAAATGTGTGATCCACTACATCTTCTCTCCCTGCGTTAATGCTGCACATGTTGTGCTAAACCTTTTACAATGTACATCTACAGTTTACTTTCATCCTGAACTTTTTTGTGATATGCCAACTTACCTCTCCTGTATGACCTTTTGTAAGACAGTTTGTGTAACAGTGACTTTTTTCTCTCGTCTAGTACGAAGCCAAGCAACAATAATCCACCCATGCCAACACTGCAAGGTTGATTTTAGCAGTCAGGATTACCTCCTCAAACATCTGAATTTCAAACACCCAAATGAGTATATGGAAAGGATAAGGACAGAACAATCTTGCAACATTCCAATAAATATGACAGAAAATGCATCTTTGAACCAGTCATGGCAATTAATAAACAATGTAACTGCTTCTCATTCCCAAAAATATATATTAGCAGCTGCCACAGGAAAAAATCTTGGAGAAAGTGGGAAGAGTCTGACTTGGTTATTAGACCAGAATGCACAGAAGAGAACACAGACCGGGGAGAGACCGCATGTATGTGAGGAATGTGGGAAGGGATTTAGTGACTTATCCAAGCTGAACATACACAAGAGAACACACACAGGGGAGAGACCGCATGTGTGTGGGGAATGTGGGAAGGGATTTAGTTACTTGTCCAAGCTGAACATACACCAGAGAACACACACAGGGGAGAGACCGCATGTATGTGGGGAATGTGGGAAGGGATTTAGTGACTTATCCAGCCTGAACACACACCAGAGGACACACACAGGGGAGAGACCGCATGTATGTGGGGAATGTGGTAAGGGATTTAGTCAGTTATCCAACCTGAACGAACACAAGAGGACACACACAGGGGAGAGACCGCATGTATGTGGGGAATGTGGGAAGGGATTTAGTCAGTTATCCAACCTGTACACACACAACAGGACACACACAGGGGAGAGACCGTATGTATGTGGGGAATGTGGGAAGGGATTTATTGACTTATCCCATCTGAACACACACAAGATGACACACACAGAGGAGAGACTGCATGTATGTGGAGAATGTGGGAAGGGATTCTGTTGGTTATCCCACCTGAACAAACACAAGATGACACACACAGGGGAGAGACCGCATGTATGTGGGGAATGTGGGAAGGGATTTAGTCTGTTATCCACTCTGAACACACACAAGAGGACACACACAGGGGAGAGACCGTATGTATGTGGGGAATGTGGGAAGGGATTTAGTCAGAAATCCAGCCTGAACGAACACAAGATGACACACACAGGGGAGAGACCGCATGTATGTGGGGAATGTGGAAAGGGATTTAGTCAGTTATACCGCCTGAACAAACACAAGATAACACACACAGGGGAGACACCGTATGTATGTGGGGAATGTGGGAAGGGATTTAGTGTGTCATCCATTCTGAACACACACAAGAGGACACACACAGGGGAGAGACCGCATGTATGTGGGGAATGTGGGAAGGGATTTAGTCAGTTACACAGCCTGAACGAACACAAGATGACACACACAGGGGTGAGACCGCATGTATGTGGGGAATGTTCAAAGGGATTTAGTCAGTTATCCAGCCTGAACAAACACAAGATAACACACACAGGGGAGACACCGTATGTATGTGGGGAATGTGGGAAGGGATTTAGTGTGTCATCCATTCTGAACATACACAAGAGGACACACACAGGGGAGAGACCGTATGTATGTGGGGAATGTGGGAAGGGATTTAGTCAGTTATCCCACCTGAACAAACACAAGATGATACACACAGGGGAGAGACCGCATGTATGTGGGGAATGTGGTAAGGGATTTAGTCAGTTATTCAACCTGGACACACACAAGAGGACACACACAGGGGAGAGACCGTATGTATGTGGGGAATGTGGAAAGGGATTTAGTCAGTTATCCAACCTGGACACACACAAGAGGACACACACAGGGGAGAGACCGTATGTATGTGGGGAATGTGGGAAGAGATTTAGTGTGTTATCCAGCCTGAACACACACATGAGGACACACACAGGGGATTGACCGTATGTATGTGGGGAATGTGTGGAGGGATTTAGTGTGTTATCCAGCCTGAACACACCCACGAGGACACACACAGGGAAGAGACCGCATGTATGGGGGGAATGTGGGAAGGGATTTATTGTGTCATCCAGCCTGAACACGCACAAGAGGATACACACGGGAGAGACCGCATGTATGTGGGGAATGTGGGAAAGGATTTAGTGTGTCATCCAGCCTGAACACACACAAGAGGACACACACAGGGGAGAGACATTTCTCCAAAGCAAGGCATGATTACGGATAATCAGCGACTAAGACGCTCACATATAAGTGCACACATGTATCTGTGTTACGCTAAATCACAATGAAAAGTGACTTTAGTTTATGGTGCATAAAACAAGCATTTTAAAAGGAGAAAAAAATGTATAACTTTTTATGTAGTCATTTGTATCATTCTTATAGTAGTTTTATTTAAAGAAAAATGTTCTTAATAATGTTTTATATTTCCATGCTGTTGGTTCTAATAAAATGTGCGTTCCCCGTTATGCTGAAGCGGTGTGTAGCCTCCCTTAGCTGTGAATCGGAATAGTTTCGCTGCAACCAATTGGCCGCCGACATTATGCCTCAGACCGACCCTCTGCCACCAGCTGCTTCTAATGTAAGTTTTATTACTGTTTTGTTTATGGGGTTAGTTTAAGAAGGTTTAGGGTAGGGGTTTTTACGGTAAGGGCTTGAGGTAGAGGGTGTCGGGGTAAGGGGCGTCTTAGGGGTTTTAGGTACTTAGATTAGTGGCGAAGTGGGGTGAGTTTTGTTGAAACGGGTGCTACCAAATGTCCTAGAATGTCCTGTGAATACTGAGGGGGAGGACCGTGTCGCAGTTACACGCTGAAATGAAAATGCACCTGAGGGGGTTATGTATCCCTTTATTAATGGAAAAAAAATATATATAATATATATACATATACATACACACCGAATACCGCAATCAGAGCAACCGTCAAATGAATCAAATTTCACAAGCCAGAAGACATCCCTATATAATCAATGGGACTGGCGGTGCTATGTGGACAGAAAATATCAGATACACACAGGGACACAGGAACCCATATTAGAAGCACTCAGACATGTCTTGTAGCAAATACAATTAGATGCAGACAGGTTAAATTACCAAAATTCAAATTTATTATAAACCTACATATAACAACTAAAAAATCAAATGACAAACATGAAAACAGACCAAACATTAGAACCTCCTGTAGATAGTAAAATTAGTAGTGGACCAAAAAATAATGACAGCAGTCCAGGGACACAACAACAGGGAAACAAAAATGATGGAGATAATACCTATAATACAAGTCACTCTGGGTACAGGAGTACCAAGAGTAACCAATGACCGCGGTCAATATTAACAAAATAATTAGGAATCTCCCCCATTAGTTCCTAACTCAGCATCATGCTAATAAATGAACCCCAAAAAACAAACTGCAGTGATAAAAAATAAAAAAGTACTCAAACTGTATGTGTACTAGTCAAAGGTAAGAGGAAAATCCACCTTGCCAAAGATATTAACTGAGACCCTCCCCCCCTAACTATCAAAAATCAAACGTGTACCAATACTTAGCTCGTATATGTGATCTGAATCGCCAGAGGTTGGTAGGGGGTGGTCTGACTGCTAGATGTAACAAGGTAACAAAAACATGTCACCGAAGGTCCCACTGCAAGTCAGGTCCAAATAAAGGCTACAGGAGGCGTTGGTCTGCGTCACACCACAACGCGTTTCGACCCTGTGGTCTTCCTCTTACATCTAGCAGTCAGACCACCCCCTACCTATCGCTGGCGATTCAGGCCACATATACGACCTAAGTATTGGTACACATGTTTGACATGTTGGATTTTTGATAGTTAGGGGGGGGAGGGTCTCAGTTAATATCTTTGGCAAGGTGGATTTTCCTCTTACCTTTAACTAATACACATACAGTTTGAGTACTTTTTTATAACTGCAGTTTGTTTTTTGGGGTTCATTTATTAGCATGTTGCGGAGTTAGGGACAAGTGGGGGAGATTCCTACTTATTTTGTTAATATAGACCATTGGTTACTCTGGGGACCGTCTCTGACCCTGGCATGTCAAAGGATTACCCTGGCCTCTCCAACCCTGACCTTGCTACGAATGACTATGAAGTGCGCAATCCAGAACCGGCTTTGTGGTCTACGGTTGGTGTATTCACATCCCACCTCAGCCCCACTGTCCGGTCCCGGTTTGTGGCGAGCACGTCCGTTATAGTATGCTCAGCTGTAACTGTATAAAACGGATGAACCATGGTTAACCCACCAGGCGCTCAGAAAAAACAGTGCTGTTGAATAGTATTGTCAATGTGATCTTGGGACAATGGTTAAGCTAAGCCCCAAGCAAAGTGAGTGTATATGTATACAGTCTTTCCCAGCAACTGGCTTCTAACAAGCACCAATATAGTTTGAGACAAAAAAGACTCACTCACGAATGGGGTTGGTGGCACCGTAACTACCAGGTCCTGCTTTCTTTTGCGAAACCGCCGATCCTGCTGTAAAGACTCCTCTGTGTGATAGCAGATGCTGGATCAGTGTGGCGCCATAGCACCACAAGCAACCGACACCTCTTCCAGCCGCAAACCCTGCACCCGCTCCGTCGCGGTGGGTGGTCACGTGACCGGCGGCAGTGTCGGGACTTCCGGGTTTCAGCAGAGACACAGCGGGATACCAGCAACAGCCCTGCGTGCTGACAGCAGTCAGCAATACTGTGGAGATCCTCCCAATGGAGGTCTAGACGCCGCACAGCCGTAGCAAGGAGATGGAAGAAGGCTGATGTAGTGAATATAAAAAACTTTATTGGCACAGTGTGCAAACGGATCCTCTGACACGTTTCAGCCTGTCAGGCCTTTGTCAAAGAGTGATCCGTTTGCGTGAACAACATCTTATGATTTCATTAAACAATCAAAAGATCTGATGGAACGATTTGAGGCCAGGGGTTACCTGAGAAGGGACCTTAATAAATCATTTACGGAAGTCATAAACATGGATAGATCTGTCTTGTTAGACAGGGTTCATAAAAAATCCAACATGCACTCTCAATCCCCCTTTTTTGTTATTCAACATAATAATCAAGCTAATCAAATCAGAGAAATAGTCAAGAAACACTGGGGGGTGTTAGCAGCAGACCCTATGTTACATTCCGTTTATGAGGAGGGACCAAAAATAGTCTTCAGAAGAGCAAAGACAATTGCTAATCATGTCTCCAGTAGTTTATTTTCATCTAGCAAGGGTCCTTTAATGAAGTTACCAAAGGTAGTTTTGTTTGCTCAAAGTGTAAAATATGCAAACATGGAAAGTAAGGCGGAATTTTTCTCAAATAAAACAGGGAAAAATATTAAATAAATTCATTCATCAATTGTGACACCACTTACGTGGTGTATTTGCTTAGTTGCGGTTGTGGAAAATAATATATAGGAAGGACTATTAGAAATCTAAAAGTTCGTATACTCGAACATTTAAGGTTGATTATTAAAAAAGATATTAATCACCCTGTATCCCAACATTTCAGTAATTGCAGCTTGGGCGATCCAAGAAATGTGTCATTTTTGGGAATTGAACATTTGCCTAGCCCCACCAGAGGAGGCAATAGATTAAGTATGCTAAATAGGAGAGAACTATATTGGATATTTACCTTACAAACTCGTATCCCTCATGGTCTAAATTCAGACTGAGATATACTGTAGGGTCTCTTCTATTTGATACTTAAATTCCATTTTTCTTATATTATTGTGTTTCTCAGTATGGCAATTTCACAGATTGTTTGATAATAATTCATTGGGTAATGTTTACATTTGGCAATGGATTAATTAACTATTAATATGCATGTTTAGTGCTTCCATTTCCAAATAGAATAATTCATTTATTAATCATTCATGTTTTAGATTTATCAAACTCTATATTTCAGTCTCTACTTTTCACTTCTCTTGGGTTTGGAACTGATTTGTAAGATGTTACAGGTTGTATTTTATTACTATACTTATTTACTATTCAATGTAGTTCCATAAATACCCTTACAAATCCTATACAATTCGCAATGAAGATTTATGGATATCCTATTCCTAAGGTTGTCATTTAATTGTTTTTAATTTTGTTTTAATTCATTTATCATTTTCTCTTTTTTGTATCCATGTAGTTAATCATTGGGAGTGCTTTTGTTTAGTTTTAATAAAGTTTTCTTAGTTGATTTATCCTTTCCCCGAGCTGCAGGGTGTCATGTTGCTTAGCAGCACAGTGCATTGTGCCGGTCTGGTCACGTGCCACTCGACGTGATGACATCATGCGCTATTTACCATCTAGGACTTAGATGTGGTAGCATTGGCAGTTAGTGTGCTCCTTATGGCAGACATGCCCAGCCCCTCCGGCCCTATTGCGCAATGACGTCGCTCGCCATTATTGGCCATACATTGTGGCTGCGGGCATCGACGGGATGACGTCACAGGTCATGGGTCACGCACCCGCGTCACGTGACGCACCCGGAAGTGACCGCAACTGGTCTATGCGGTTTCGTATAAGTATAAGTAAGTATAAATTGCACTACACTTGTAAATTGTGTATTCACCTTGATAAAGGACTGTCTAAGTCCGAAACGCGTTGGTGTGTTTTGTACTATATATTTTTGATCCAATAAATAGCATATTTTTATGGGAACGTACGCCTGTTGGTTTCATTGCTGGCTCAACAGCACTGGATATAGTGCTTCGTTTTTTTCTCTCCCTTTTTCTCTCTGAAGATCATTCAAAAACGGAGGCACAATCAACCCAGGGGCACTGGACATATTGGACCTGCTGTTTATCATGGACAAAGAATGCGAAGTGAGTCTGTTCCAGCTTTACCCCATTTATTTTGTCCAGAAGTAAAAGGATGTTTCATTTACTGGTCACCGGCAGGTGTTTTTGATTTATCCTTACCTCCTTGCTCTGTGGGATAATTTTCAACCAGACTGCATCCTTTTGGACATTTAGTATTATAGGGTTGTTTTTTCCATATACATCTACAATTGTTATTTCCATCCTACTACGTTTTTGTCTGTAGAGCACCACACAAATTTTTTTTCTATTCTTCCATGCTCAGCTGTAACGCCTGTATGCCCGCAGATCTGGCCAGTCCCCAATACTGAGGTGGATAAGGGTATAACACGCACCCACAGCAGTGAGGGCGTGCCTGGAGTGTGGTAAGTTGCGTTGCCGGGCCTGGTGAGAAAAGGGTTAACGTTATACTTGCTGAGTCCGGGGTGCCAGAAGTCGGAGGGTAAATGTCCAAGAGCCAGGAGGAATGGCTCGGCGTGGAGGAGGTGAGAGACCGAGGGAGCGGAGAACCGGGGTAGCTAGCCACAGTGGGGCCTTAGGTGACGGGGACACGCTGAGAAGCGCGTGTCCCCCGATCCGTCACAAACTATCGGGTGCGCGCCCCTTCTTTAAGGCTGCCGTGCGCGCGCCCCGATCGTGTGCCTGGGCGTGTGGCGTGCACTGCGGAGGAACGGCTCGAGGTGGAGGAGGTGCGAGACCGAGGGAGCGGGGAACCGGGGCATCTAACCGCAGTGGGGCCTGAGGTGATGGGGACAAGCTGAGAGGCGCGTGTCCCCCGATTCGATACATCAGCCCCACAAACTCAGACCGCCCTGTGGTGAGGGTGGGAATGTTCCTGTCTGAAATACTGTGCAGACCTGTTCCTGTTTGAAATAATGCCCCCGCCTGAAACCCCGTTCCAATATGAAGGTCTAACTCCATCTGAAAGACTGCTCCGTAAAGAGCTCCTTATTAAGGCCCAGCAACTTAGGGAGTTAAAACAGACCCTGCTCTCCTGTGTGCCTTCTCTTGGTTCCCCTGTTACCTGGGAGAAAGTGAATCCTGTGCAACTGGCGCAGGCTCAAAGTACGCTCCATGAACTGTCCCTAGCTGTGGATCAGTGCATAAAAGAGCGTGACCCTCTCCTCGCCAGTTATGCTTTTACTGGACGGTTCCCCTGTGCTACTAGTCCTGTTACTAAACCTTTGGAGGTACCCCCTTCTGCAAATTACCAAACTGATTTTGTTCCTCTTAAGGCTGAGTCCACGCTGCCGCTGTGCCCGCTCATGCTTGGAGAGTGGTGATGCCACCAGCTCTCCAAGCATGAGCGATCGCTGTCCTGCAACATTTTTAGAGCAGGAGCGGGGGTTCGTGGCTATTAGGGAAGGTGGCGTGTCATTGACTGAGTAGGGGCTGTGTGTGTGTGTCTGTCCATTTTCTCTCTTCCTCCTTCCCTCCTCTCTTTCCCCCATTGCTCTCTCTCTCTCCCCCCCATTGCGCTCTCTCTCTCCCCCCCATTGCTCTCTCTCTCTCCCCCCCCATTGCTCTCTCCCCCATTGCTCGCGCTCTCCCCCCATTGCTCTCTCTCTCCCCCCATTGCTCTCTCCCCCCATTGCTCCCTCTCTCCCCCTTCCCCCCTCTAGCCCCCTTCCCTCCTCTCTCCCCCTTCCTCATCTCATTTCTCTCCCCCCTTGCTCTCCCTTCCCCTCTCTCCTTTCTCCCCCCTTCTCTCCTTTCTCCTCATTTCTCTTCCTTCTCTCCTTTCTCTCCCTTCTCTCCGTTCTCTCCCTTCTCTCCTTTCTCCCCCCTTCTTTCCTTTCTCCCTCTTCTCTCCTTTCTCCCCCCTTCTTCATTCCCCTCTTCTCTCCTTTCTCCCCACCTTCTCTCCGTCCCCCCTCACTTTGTTTGCCCCCCCACACCACACCACTTCGTTTGCCCCCCCACACCACACCACTTTGTTTGCCCCCACACCACACCACTGTTTGCCCCCACACCACAATACTGTTTGCCCCCACACCACTGTTTCCCCCCCTCCACACCACACCACACCACTGTTTGCCCCCCCCACACCACACCACACCACTGTTTGCCCCCCCCACACCACACCACTGTTTGCCCCCCCACAGTAGTCCGTTTTGCTCCGCCCCCACACACACAGCTGTCTGTTTGCCCCCCACCCACCCCCCCCCCACACACCACAGCAGTCCGTTTTATCCCCCACCCACCACAGCAGTCCATTTTACCCCCCAGATTCCCCCCTTTCTAAAAGTTTTACGGTACTTAGTAATACCCCTCCAGTTTCCCAGAGAGTTGAAATTCCTGCCTTAGACTAAATCTCCTTCCTTGAAGCCATCCACGGCGGTTGATCCACCTTTTGCTGCTTCTCTAGCTACCACTTTAGATGTCAGTGTACCTGCCTCTGTTCCCTTAGTGAAGTCAGAGCCTTCCCTTCCTGCAGTGGAAGATCAAGTTTCCAAGTCAGAGTTCCCTTTCACTCCTTCTGTAAACCCTCAATTCTCTCTCACTGCATTTAAGAATTCTCCAGCACACCAGGTGTTAACCTGTGTTATTGCTAAAATTCCTGATGTAAAAGCAGGTCACCCTGTCTCTAGCCCTTCAGTAGTATGTGATACGCCTATCACCAACGCTATTCCTCTTGTGTCTCAGACTTTTGCAATTCCTATCCTTGACTCTAAGTATGTCTCCTTGGAACCTTTTACAGCAATTAGCTCCCCTTTTACTGTCCCTCAGGCTATCACTTCAGAGATCATCTTATCTGCCTCTGATCCCTTAGTACGCTCTGAGTCTCCCCTTACTGCGTCTCTCATTATGGATTCTCAGACATCCACTTCAGAGGCAAGCATAACTTTCTCTGATTCTATTGAAGTACCTAATCTAGCCCTTGTTGTTTCACAAATTTCCGCTTCAGAGACAGGCGCAATGTCCTCTGATCCTATTGAAGTAGCTAGTTTAGTTCCTGCTGTTCCTCAACTACCCACTTCAGAGACAACTGCAATGCCCTCTGATTCTATTGGAATACCTAGTCCTGTTCCTGCTGTTCCACAAATATTCCCTTCAGAGACAAGCGCAACTTCCTCTGATTCAATTGAAGCATCTAGTCTGGCCCTTGCTATTTCACATATACCCACTTCAGAGGCTAACACAATGCCTTCTGACTCAATCGAAATACCTAGTCTGGCTCTTGCTGTTTCTCAGATACCTACTTCAGAGACAAGCACAATGTCCTCTGATTCAATCGAAGTACCTAGTCCAATCCCTGCTGTTTCTCAAATACTCACTTCAGTGTCCTGTATACCTTTTTTGGACCCCTGTGCTGTGCCAGGGGTAACCGCTGCTGACTCTCAGGCATTCATTTCTGGAACAAACATATCCCCCACTGACTGTTCTGCAGGCCCTGTTATAACCATGGATGATCTTAAGATTCCCACAGTAAAGCATCACCCCATCCTCCCTATTTTCCCCATAGTACCCAATGCAGCATCTGAATCCGGGATTCCCACTCCTCAGACAATAATGTCTCTCACTGACCCACAGTATTTCAGGTATCCGCTACAGACTGCATGGCTGCTACTACGAACTCAGGGTTATCACTCTTGGAACCTTCTGTAGTACCTATTTCTCCTACAGATTCAAAGGACCCAGTGTTCAAAACTGACTTATACTTCTCTGATTCTTCCACAATATTTGGGGTACCTACTACAGATTGCTCTACTTTTGCCGCAAACTCAGGCTTACCTTCCAGTGAGGTTTCGCTAGTACCTAATGTATCTACTGCTTCAAAGGACCCTGTGTTCGAATCAGAGGTATTCAGTACTGTCTCTCCTACAGTATCGCGTGAAGCCTCTGACTCTGGGACTTCCACTCAGTCAAGTTCGTGTTGTCCTGATCCTTCCTCGGTGTTTGAAGTACCCAATTCTAAATCCAAGACTTCTGTTTCTAAGTCAGGTTTACTGCTCATCTTGCTTCCTGCTGTACCGGATAAAGTCTGTATGGGTCCAAGCTTTCTCACTTTGCTAGCAGATCCTATGCCCGCAGGGCCCCGTGTGGTGCCTGAAGTGTTTTCCTCTGGATTTCATGTTGCCCACGCCAAAGATTGAAACACCGCTGTTCGACTTCTTTGCCTTGCCTGTGGTGTCCGTTCCTGTTTTTTGTGCTCCCACGGTGGACACGGGCATGCTTTTCTCTGCTTGTTCTTTGATGCGTACTGCACCCTTCCAGGATGTCCAGACTGCTGACCTGATGCTCCCTAAACCTTAGATGCCCAGGATTGCTGGCCTCCTATCGTTTGCCAGTACCACGGCAGAAAACGACATAAACTTTACTACTGTCACACTCAACTTGTTTGGGATAACGGGCCTGGACTGTATCAAAAGAATTATATCAGTATCTTTCAGTGAACCCACCCTCTACACTCGCTAACCACTGTCCAGTTTTCCTTGGGAGTAATAGCTTCTCACAAACTTCTACGTACCCATTTAAGCAATGTATTGTATTGTATGTCTTTATTTATATAGCGCCATTAATGTACATAGCGCTTCACAGTAGTAATACATGTGGTAATCAAATAAATAACAGATAATTTAAATAACAGATCATGGGAATAAGTGCTTTAGACATATACGTAACATTAAGGAAGAGGAGTCCCTGCCCCGAGGAGCTTATAGTCTAATTGGTAGGTAGGGAGAACGTACAGAGACAGTAGGAGGGAGCTCTGGTAAGTGCGTCTGCAGGGGGCCAAGCTTTATGTATCATGTGTTCAAAATATTCACAGTGCTATTCATATGCTTCTTTAAGCAAGTGTGTCTTAAGGTGTGTCTTTGCTCTTCCAGGATGTTCCTCTACCACAACCGACCAACAATCATTCTGTCTTGTCTTGTACTCTGGGACTAGTGCTGATTACCGGGCACCTGCCTTGTGCCTCTCGGACATCCCTGTTCTGGACTCTCCTGTTCTTGCAAAGCTCTGGATTTCCAAATCACTTTGTGATGCTTTCTGCGTGTCAAGAATCGCTGTACCACCACTCTCATGTCTAAAGATGGTACTCGCCAATGAACTGCTCTATTACGGTTCTACTTCCCGCCTAAGACAGTTCACAAACAATTCCTTGCCCCCCAGATCTATGAGTGAACCTGTTTGCCCGGAGTTCTCACCGATGGTACTCGCCAATGAACTGCTGGATTACGGGTCTACATCCCGCCTAAGACAATTCAGGAACAATTCTATGTCCCCCAGATCTATGAGTGAACCTGTTCACCCAGAGTTCTCACCTAAAGGGGGAGGGGGGTACTGTAAGGAATCCGTTCCTGTTTTTGGCTGGAACTCACTCTTGCAGAGTTGGTGAGCTCTCAGAACAGACCTTCCCTTGGATTTGCAAGCACTCACCTGTGCTTGCAATCACTGCAGCTCTGCCCCTATTCGCTGGCTATACTATATAGAGCCATCCCCTCCCCCCAGGAAGTTGCTGAGCATAACAGTAGATTGACTAGTATGTAACTGTGTTTCCCACAAGCTGCTTTGTCCTTGAGACCTCCTGCATTCACCCCAGGCAGAGGTCTGTATTTTGGTTCCTGTACTGAAGCACTGGATCTCCAGTGCTAGTCTTGCCTTGTTACGGAGACCTGCTTGGCCCCAGTACCAGATACCTGCTGCATTCACCCCAGACAGAGGTCTACTATCTGGTTCCTGTGCTGAAGCGCTGGTCCTCCAGTGCCAGCCTTTCCTTATTCCCGAGACCTGCATTCTCCCCTTGCAAAGACCTTATCATGGGCCACTCCCGCTCCTCGCGCAGAGGCCATTCCCGCGCTTCAGCTGCTACGCTGAAGCAGTGTGCTCCTGACTTCCTGTTGCCGAACTCAAGCCTGGACATTGATTACTCTACCACAGTGGTTCCCAAACTTTTTCGGTTCAAGGCTCCCCAAGGCAATCAGGATTTTTTCAAGGCTCCCCAAGGCGATCAGGATTTTTCCACGGCGCCAAAAGTAAAAACAAAGGTATATATACATACCTAACAGTTGCAGTGCGCAGTTGGTGTCTCTCTTAGACACTCTCACACACTCACTCTCTCTCACACACTCTCACTCTCTCACACACTCTCACTCTCTCATACACCTCACTCTCAGACCTCACTCTCTCTCTCAGACCTCACTCTCTCTCAGACCTCACTCTCTCCCTCAGACCTCACTCTCTCCCTCAGACCTCACTCTCAGACCTCACTCTCTATCCCTGTAAGGAATCGGGGGCCACGTCCCTTGCAGCGTGCCCCCTCCTTACCCACTACCAGTACTGCAGCGGCTGCTGCCCCTGCCCCCCGTCGCTACCCATGCCGCCGCCCAGGGCATACCTTGAACTCTGCCGTCGCCATCTTGGATTCTGGCACTGGTGTTACAGACTCAGCTGGGCTCTACTATTTCCTGGTCTCTCAGCCACTCACGAGCAGCTCCTCGACACGCCTTCGCCATGCCCCTCGTCCGGATTGGTCACTGTCGCTTTAAATATCTGTGCTCCTGTTTGTCTTTACTCCTGCAGATTTGATCCAGCTTGTCTGACTTACCTCTCTGGCTCCCGACTTCGGCTTACACATCACGAATCTTACCTCTCAAACCCTTGGACATGGAAACAGATTTAACTACGGAACTCTCTATACTCCTGAATTCGGCAAGTACAACGACTATTCTAAATCTTAATCCAGGCCTGGCCACGCTACAACCACATCCCGGACCCGCTCCCTCTGCTGTCGGTGTGTATATTCAACATCCCACCTCAGTACAGGGGACTGGCCTGGTCTGCGGGCTGCACAGCGTGACATTATGCAGAGCCCATCAGAAACAGACCTGACTGAGGTGGGCCAACTAATCAGGGAACTTGCGATTTGCATTGGTACTTTGGGAACTCAGATCACAAGCCTGGTAGAACAGCTTTCCCAGCTTTCACTACAGCCTATTCCTGCCCCAGCCACGCAGGGTGGCGACCGGACATCAGAACTCAGGATTCTTACGCCTAAAGCATATACGGGTGACCCTCTAGCCTGTCGTGGGTTTTTGAACCAATGTGAAATACAATTTGAGATTTCTCCCAGCCTGTTCCCCACCGGACGCACCAAGGTTGTGATGATAGAGAGGGTTTGGCCCGGGATTAACGGGGTTACCCCCCAAGGGCCCCCCTCTAACCTTACCAGGGAGACAAGGGGTTAACTGGGCTGAGGCCCAGAAATGAGATTTGACCCTTGTTATAACATGAAAATGCTTATTCCCCTGTGTAAATGTATTGTTGCTGGATCAGTGTCTGCATAACACACCCACTGGGTCATAAGGGGTTAATGAGCTACAGTTTAAGAAAATGTCACTATATTGTGTCTTTTCAGGAAATCCGGACTCCAAAGGGTTAGTTGAAGTTGAATGTGAAAAGCAGAAGGGTTTTTAGTGTACAGTATGTTAATACCTGTTTGCAGCCAGCCCCTGAGTCTTGGGGTGCAGCCTCAGGGGAACCCCCCAAGTACCCACATATTAAAAATATAACTTTGTCATAAGAGGGACATATATTTTTGATAAAGTGCCTGTCTGGGGCAGTTTTTTTAAATGTTCAGGCCGAATGCTAAATTGCCTGTGCCTGCCTTTGTAATGCGTACCAGCCCCAAATGCTGTGCATATGAGTCTATTCACACTTGCCTATGCAAGCTTCCTCTCTGGAAGCGCATATCAAAAAGGGAGGTCTGGGCTAGGTGTGATACATAGTGATCAAAAGAATAATTACCTAAGTGCTATGTGAGCCTTACAACTCACACCTTACAGCAAAAGGTATCCTGCCAGCAGGAAATCAAAAGGAGTGACCTTATTAAATATAAGAATATTATGAGATGTCCCTGGCTGAACAGGCTAAGAATTACATATGTGTATCCGTGGGAGTTAGCCGATCTTTTGAGTATAAACACTTAATATCTGGCCCTTAGTGGCTGCCAGATATTAATATCTCTATTAATATTCATATTACACTGTAATGTTTGGTCTCTCTGCGAGCGTCAGTTGTGACGGAATGTATTAATATAGCTCACCTGCCGGTATGTATTACTGAACTCAAGTTAGGGAGTGATTTGCAGTAAATATGAAATTTTGGTTGAGTTCTGAGGAACCCCTGTTGTGATGAGCAGGAAAGGCTAGAATTTACATCGCTTGGTCATCAAAGGCTAAATTGCTAATTGCTTATGCTTGGCCCAACGGACAAAAGGAACTAACCAGAGAAAGTGTGACATTTCACACTGGACACTGGAAGTCCAAACTGAGCTTCAAAAGCTTCAAAGGGACTTTTGCTAGACGTCACGGCGCCGTATCTGGGAAAGAGGGGGTTAAAATGATTTATAAGTCAGAACCACCTTTTACCCATTGTTCTTCATATTCTTCATGTTCTTCATTGTCTTGATGCAAATGTCTTGATGCCTGCATGCAAAGGCTTCATGTCCTGCATGTGTCCTGCATGTATTGCTGTGATGTCAACTGAAATATGGGAGAAATGGGAGTCTGTATCCTGATGGCCTTCTGTCCTAATCTTTAAGTAAGTGTCTATATTTTGTTGTTATTTGTACATATCTGTTGTGTTCACCTATCCTAAAGAATAAATACAATTTGTTATATCTTAAGCCTCGTCCCAGTTCAAACCCAGGTATATATATATTTATATATAGTTTTGGTGTAAATTACAGCCTGTCACAAGCTACCGTGACAAAGGTAGCCTATGTTTACTCTCTTTTAACAGGGGACGCCTTGGCATGGGCCTCTCCCATCTGGGAGTTGCGTGCGGAAACCACCCAGGATTACCAGCTATTCCGCCAAGAATTCCAGCAGGTATTTGATATTCCCGCCCGCAGAGATACTGCCGCTGCATCTCTTGTTCAATAGTCTCAAGGTCGTAGGTCCGTAGCCAAATATGCATTGGAATTCCGTCCGGACTGTCGCGGCGGAGACGCATTGGAACCAAGAAGCCCTTATTGCTGTGTTTTGGCAAGGTTTGTCTGACTCTATAAAGGATGAACTTGCAGTTCAGCCCAGGCCCCAGGGATTGGAGGAATTGATCGCACTATGCTTACGAGTGGATCAGCGCCTTCAACAGCGCCGTCATGAACGCCAGCGTCCCAGAATTTTCTCTTCTGACCCTATTCTTCCCAGTTCTTTCCAAGCTATTCATCCTGTTCTAGACACTGTGGAACCCATGCAGATTGCCAGTCAAGAGTTCCGTAATACCGACAGGACTGCCGATAGAACCCCTGACCGGACTGCCGAAAGGGTTCGTCGCCGGAATGAGGGCCTTTGCTACTACTGTGGATCTCCTGAACATACGGTACGTTTTTGTACTTTAAGGCCCAAAGAACAAACACGACCAATGGGGCAAGAGGGACTCATTTTGGGGTCAATATCTTCTCACCCTATCTCTGAAGAGGAACTCCCTAAGAGAATTATGCTTCCAGTCTCGCTTGAAGGTCCGAATTTTCGCGTAACCACAGCTGCTTTTCTTGATTCAGGAGCCGGTGGTAACTTTGTGGATCAAGATTTTGCTACTCTTAACAAGATTCCGCTCATCGCTAAGAAATCGCCGATTGGCTTCGAGGCTATTGATGGTCGTCCTTTGCAACCTGCCTTCATCACGTTAGAGACTCTTCCTCTCACTCTTTCTGCCGGTACTCATACCGAAATCATATCCTTTGACGTGATGCACTCTCCTGCCGTTCCAGTTATCCTAGGATTACCCTGGCTACAGCAGCACAACCCACGCATTGATTGGAGGGACGGCAAGACAATTCAGTGGGAGCCAGAGTCAGACGCCTCACCATTGCCGGTCATTTCTCCTACCACAGTCCTCGCAGGAGTGGAAACGCCCCCGGCTAATGTTTCCGCTCTTCATGAAGCATATGCGGATTTCATCGACGTGTTTAGCAAGACACAATCGGAGGTTCTACCTCCTCACAGACCTTATGATTGCCCCATTAATCTGGTTCCCGGCGCTGTTCTTCCGAAATGTAAGTCCTACCCCTTGTCTCTCCCTGAAACTGAAGCCATGGCAGCATACATCAAAGAAAACCTTGAAAAAGGATTCATTCGTAATTCTTCTTCCCCCGCTGGTGCCGGTTTCTTTTTTGTCAAAAAGAAAGATGGATCCCTGAGACCATGCATTGATTACCGAGGGCTCAATCTCATCACAGTCAAGAATTGATACCCCCTTCCGTTGATCTCCGAACTTTTTGATAGGCTTCAAGGGGCAAAAAATTTTTCCAAGCTAGACCTCCGAGGAGCTTACAATCTTGTTCGCATCCGAGAAGGCGATGAATGGAAGACTGCCTTCAATACCAGAAGCGGCCACTACGAGTATCCTGTAATGCCCTTATGCATGGCTTATGCAATGCTCCTGCTGTTTTTCAGGATTTCATGAATGATGTCTTCCGTGATGTTCTCAACTCTTTCGTAACCGTCTATCTGGACGATATCCTAATTTTTTCTAAAAATCTTCAAGATCATGTCCAGCATACAAGGCTCGTTCTCGCTCGCCTTCGTGTCAATAATCTCTACGCTAAGCTCAAGAAATGTCTTTTTCATCAAACCTCTACTGCCTTCTTAGGCTATATAATTTCAGATAAGGGATTTTCAATGGACCCTGAAAAACTTAAGGCTGTTTTGGATTGGCCTCAGCCCAACTCTCTCAAAGCCATCCAGCGTTTTTTGGGCTTCTCCAATTACTATAGGAAATTCATCCGAAATTTTTCCACCACTGTGGCTCCCATTACGGCCCTTACCAAGAAGGGAGCTGACCCATCTGTATGGCCTCCGCAGGCCGTCTCGTCCTTCGAAACCCTGAAACCAGCTTTCGTCTCGGCACCCATCCTGCGACATCCCGATGTTAGTCTTCCTTTTACTTTAGAAGTTGATGCGTCTGATTGTGGTGCAGGCGCCATCCTGTCCCAGAGATTCTTCCCTCAAGATAAGCTTCATCCATGCGTTTTTTTTTCAAAGAAGTTTTCGCCCGCTGAAAATAACTATGATGTTGGCAATAGAGAGCTCTTGGCTATCAAGATGGCCTTACAGGAATGGAGACATCTCCTGGAAGGTTCCCGCGAACCTATTTCTATATTGACCGACCATAAAAATCTTCTGTATATCGAAAATGCATGTCGTCTGGGGTCTCGTCAAGCTCGCTCTGGGCACTATTCTTCTCAAGATTTAATTATACTCTGTCTTATATTCCTGGTTCTAAGAACACAAAAGCTGATGCCTTGTCCCGACAATTTTCTCCTGAGGAAAGATCCGAAGAAACCCCTGAAACTATCGTACCCTCTAAGTTTATAATTTCCGCCAACTCATTTGACATTCTCGAAAAGATCATTGAAGCTCAAACACAAATTCCGAGTGGTCTAGAGGTACCGGAAGGAACTCTTTATGTCGCACCCAGGTTTCATCAAAAGATATTAGAATGGGGTCACTCTGTCTGTTCAGCCGGCCATCCCGGCTTCAAAAGAACTTTGGATCTTATCAAGCGTACTTTTTGGTGGCCTAATATGGCAAAGATAGTTCATGAATTTACTAGTGCTTGTCCAGTATGCGCACAAAACAAGACTCTTCATCAAAGACCCTCAGGCTTGCTCATGCCCTTGCCAGTACCTGAACATCCATGGTCACATATTTCAATGGATTTCATTGTGGATCTACCCCCTTCCAGAGGGATGAATACCATTTTGGTCATCGTTGACCGTTTTTCAAAACAGGCCCACTTTGTTCCACTCAAATGACTTCCCTCCTCGCCCGCCCTAGCTGATATCTTCACCAAGGAGGTGTTTCGCATCCATGGGATACCTACATCCATAGTCTCGGACCGAGGCACGCAATTTATATCGAAATTTTGGCGGCTTTCTCCAAGAGGCTTGGCATGGCGCTATCCTTCTCGTCAGGCTATCGCCCCCAGACTAATGGGCAAACAGAAAGACTAAATCAAACGCTGGAACAATACCTGCGGTGTTTTATTTCCGATTCCCAGGATAATTGGGTTGACCTGCGACCTTGGGCAGAATTTTAACCAATTCACTTCGTAATGAATCCACGCACGAAACCCCGTTCTTCGTGAATTATGGTTTCCACCCAAGTCGACTGCCAATCTCAAACATTCCGATAGGAGTGCCGGCAGCTGATGAACGGGTAACTACTCTTCAGAAGTCATGGATCAAGATTCAGTCCGCGCTTCTTAGCGCTGCTCAGAAATTCAAGTCTAAGGCAGACCACCGTCGTCAACAGGCCCCTAATTACAAGCCAGGGGACCGAGTTTGGCTTTCGTCTAAGAATATCAAATTGAAGTCTCCAACCCCGAAATTAGCACCTCGATTCTTAGGGCCTTTTCTGATCCAGGAACAAATCAATCCTGTGGCATTTCGTCTGCAACTCCCATCTTCCATGAGGATTCCAAACGTATTCCACGTTTCCTTGCTCAAGCCATTCGTCCAGAGTCAACGGTTCTCTGCTAAGACCCATAGACCCAAACCAGTCACAGTCCAAGGACAACCTGAATTCGAAATCCAGACAATCATGGATTCTCGTGTATCCAGAGGAAAGATACAATTCCTTGTTCACTGGAAGGGTTATGGCCCAGAGGAACGCTCTTGGGTACCCAAGGAGGACATCCATGCTCCAGTTGTCTTGGACCGCTTCCACAAGAAATTTCCACAGAAGCCTTGGATGGATCGTCCTGAGGTCGATCCTGAAGGGGGGCGGTACTGTAAGGAATCGGGGGCCACGTCCTTTGCAGCGTGACCCCTCCTTACCCACTACCAGTACTGCAGCGGCTGCTGCCCCTGCCCCCTGTCGCTACCCATGCTGCCGCCCAGTGCATACCTTGAACTCTGCCGTCGCCATCTTGGATTCTGGCACTGGTGTTACATACTCTCAGCTGGGCTCTACTATTTCCTGGTCTCTCAGCCACTCACAAGCAGCTCCTCGACACGCCTCCGCCATGCCCTTCGACCGGATTGGTCAATGTCGCTTTAAATATCCTGCTCTGACTTCACTTCCTTGCTCTGCATAGCTCCTTGCTTCCTGTGTAGCCTGGAAACTGTGTCGTGCTCCTGTTTGTCTTTACTCCAGCAGATTTGATCCAGCTTGTCTGACTTACCTCTCTGGCTCCCGACTTCGGCTTACACATCACGAATCTTACCTCTCAAACCCTTCGACACGGAAACAGATTTAACTACGGAACTCTCTATACTCCTGAATTCGGCAAGTACAACGACTATTCTAAATCTTAATCCAGGCCTGGCCACGCTACA
This sequence comes from Ascaphus truei, assembly GCF_040206685.1. Classification (NCBI taxonomy): domain Eukaryota; kingdom Metazoa; phylum Chordata; class Amphibia; order Anura; family Ascaphidae; genus Ascaphus; species Ascaphus truei. The sequence continues at coordinate 35,915,336 of NC_134497.1, read as the reverse complement.
ACCACATCCCGGACCCGCTCCCTCTGCTGTCGGTGTGTATATTCAACATCCCACCTCAGTACAGGGGACTGGCCTGGTCTGCGGGCTGCACAGCGTGACACTCCCTCAGACCTCACTCACTCTCTCTCCCTCAAACCTCATTCTCTCTCTCTCTCAGACCTCACTCTCTCTCTCCCTCAGACCTCACTCTATCTCTTTCCCTCAGACCTCTCTCTCTCTCAGACCTCACTCTCTCTCTCTCCCTCAGACCTCTCTCTCTCCCTCAGACCTCACTCTCTCCCTCAGACCTCTCTCTCTCTCTCTCTCTCTCTCTCAGACCTCTCTCTCTCTCAGACCTCTCTCTCTCTCTCTCTCTCAGACCTCTCCCTCTCAGACCTCTCTCTCAGACCTCTCTCTCAGACCTCACTCTCAGACCTCACTCTCTCCCTCAGACCTCACTCTCTCCCTCAGACCTCACTCTCTCTCAGACCTCACTCTCTCTCTCAGACCTCTCTCTCAGACCTCTCTCTCTCAGACCTCTCTCTCAGACCTCTCTCTCTCTCTGACTCTCTCTCTCAGACCTCTCTCTCTCTCTCAGACCTCTCTCTCTATCAGACCTCTCTCTCTATCAGACCTCTCTCTCTCTCAGACCTCTCTCTCTCTCAGACCTCTCTCTCTCGGACCCCTCTTTCTCAGACCCCTCTCAGACCCCTCTCTCTCAGACCTCTCTCTCTCTCAGACCTCTCTCTCTCTCTCTCTCTCAGACCTCTCTCTCTCAGACCTCTCTCTCAGACCTCTCTCTCTCTCAGACCTCTCTCTCTCTCTCAGACCTCTCTCTTAGACCTCTCTCTCTCAGACCTCTCTCTCTCTCTCTCTCAGACCTCTCTCTCTCTCAGACCTCTCTCTCTCAGACCTCACTCAGACCTCTCTCTCTCAGACCTCACTCTCTCAGACCTCACTCTCTCTCAGACCTCACTCTCCCTCAGACCTCACTCTCTCTCTCCCTCAGACCTCACTCTCTCTCTCTCCCTCAGACCTCACTCTCTCTCTCCCTCAGACCTCATTCTCTCTCTCAGACCTCACTCTCTCTCTCTCCCTCAGACCTCATTCTCTCTCTCTCAGACCTCACTCTCTCCCTCAGACCTCACTCTCTCTCCCTCAGACCTCACTCTCTCTCTCCCTCAGACCTCTCTCTCTCTCTCAGACCTCACTCTTTCTCTCTCTCCCTCAGACTTCTCTCTCTCTTAGACCTCTCTCTCTCTCAGACCTCTCTCTCTCAGACCTCTCTCTCAGACCTCTCTCTCAGACCTCACTCTCAGACCTCACTCTCTCCCTCAGACCTCACTCTCTCCCTCAGACCTCACTCTCTCCCTCAGACCTCACTCTCTCTCTCCCTCAGACCTCACTCTCTCTCTCCCTCAGACCTTACTCTATCTCTCTCAGACCTCTCTCTCTCTCAGACCTCTCTCTCAGACCTCTCTCTCTCAGACCTCTCTCTCAGACCTCTCTCAGACCTCTCTCTCTCTCTCAGACCTCTCTCTCTCAGACCTCTCTCTCTCTCAGACCCCTCTCTCTCAAACCCCTCTTTCTCGCGCTCTCTCAGACCCCTCTCTCTCAGACCCCTCTCTCTCAGACCTCTCTCCCTCTCTCTCTCTCTCTCTCTCAGACCTCTCTCTCTCTCTCAGACCTCTCTCTCTCAGACCTCTCTCTCTCAGACCTCTCTCTCTCAGACCTCTCTCTCACTCTCTGTCAGACCTTACTCACTCTCTCAGACCTCACTCACTCTCTCAGACCTCACTCTCTCTCAGACCTCACTCTCTCTCAGACCTCACTCTCTCAGACCTCACTCTCTCTCAGACCTCACTCTCTGTCAGACCTTTCTCTCTCTCTCAGACCTCACTCTCTCTCTCAGACCTCACTCTCTCAGACAGACAGACACTCTCTCAGACAGACACTCTCTCTCACAGACAGACACTCTCTCTCAGACCCCTCTCTCTCAGACCCCCCTCTCTCTCTCTCAGACCCCTCTCTCTCAGACCCCTTTCTCTCAGAACTCTCTCAGACCTCTCTCTTAGACCTCTCTCTCTCAGACCTCTCTCGCTCAGACCCCTCTCTCTCAGACCCCTTTCTCTCTCTCTCTCTCAGACCCCTCTCTCTCAGACCTCTCTCTCTCTCTCTAAGACCTCTCTCTCAGACCTCTCTCTCTCAGACCTCTCTCTCTCTCAGACCTCTCTCTCTCTCTCTCTCTCTCTCTCAGACCTCTCTCTCTCTCAGACCTCTCTCTCTCTCAGACCACTCTCTCTCTCAGACCTCTCTCTCTCTCTCAGACCTCTCTCTCTCAGACCTCTCTCTCTCTCAGACCCCTCTCTCTCAGACCACTCTCTCTCTCTCTCAGACCTCTCTCTCTCAGACCTCTCTCTCTCAGACCTCTCTCTCTCTCAGACCTCTCTCTCTCTCAGACCCCTCTCTCTCAGACCCCTCTCTCTCTCTCTCAGACCTCTCTCTCAGACCTCTCTCTCAGACCTCTCTCTCTCTCAGACCTCCCTCTCTCTCAGACCCCCCTCTCTCAGACCCCTCTCTTTCTCAGACCTCTCTCTCAGACCTCTCTCTCTCAGACCTCTCTCTCTCTCAGACCCCCCTCTCTCAGACCCCTCTCTCTCTCAGACCTCTCTCTCTCTCAGACCTCTCTCTCTCAGACCTCTCTCTCTCTCTTAGACCTCTCTCTCTCTCAGACCTCTCTCTCTCTCAGACCTCTCTCTCTATCTCAGACCTCTCTCTCAGACCTCTCTCTCTCAGACCCCTCTCTCTCAGACCCCTCTCTTTCTCTCTCAGACCTCTCTCTCTCAGACCTCTCTCTCTCTCAGACCTCTCTCGCTCAGACCCCTCTCTCTCAGACCCCCCTCTCTCAGACCCCTCTCTCTCAGACCTCTCTCTCTCAGACTTCTCTCTCTCTCAGACCTCTCTCTCTCAGACCTCTTTCAGACCTCTCTCTCTCTCAGATCTCTCTCTCTCTCAGACCTCTCTCTCTCTTAGACCTCTCTCTCTCTCAGACCTCTCTCTCTCAGACCTCACTCTCTCTCTCTCCCTCAGACCTCTCTCCCTCAGACCTCACTCTCTCTCTCCCTCAGACCTCTCTCACTCAGACCTCACTCGCTCTCTCTCTCCCTCAGACCTCTCTCTGTCTCTCTCAGACCTCTGTCTCTCTCAGACCTCTCTCCCTCTCAGACCTCTCTCTCTCAGACCTCTCTCTCTCTCTCTCAAACCTCTCTCTCTCTCAGACCTCTCTCTCTCTCTCAGACCTCTCTCTCTCAGACCTCTCTCTCTCTTAGACCTCTCTCTCAGACCTCTCTCAGACCTCACTCTCAGACCTCACTCTCCCTCAGACCTCACTCTCTCCCTCAGACCTCACTCTCTCCCTCAGACCTCACTCTCTCCCTCAGACCTCACTCTCTCCATCAGACCTCACTCTCTCTCTCTCTCAGACCTCTCTCTCTCTCAGACCTCTCTCTCTCAGACCTCTCTCTCAGACCTCTCTCTCTCTCAGACTCTCTCTCTCAGACCTCTCTCTCTCTCAGACCTCTCTCTCTATCAGACCTCTCTCCCAGACCTCTCTCTCTCTCTCAGACCCCTCTCTCTCTCAGACCTCTCTCTCTCAGACCTCTCTCTCTCAGACCCCTCTCTCTCAGACCCCTCTCTCTCAGACCCCTCTCTCTCAGACCTCTCTCTCTCTCTCAGACCTCTCTCTCTCTCAGACCTCTCGCTCTCTCTCAGACCTCTCGCTCTCTCTCAGACATCTCTCTCAGACCTCTCTCTCTCTCAGACCTCTCTCTCTCTCAGACCCCTCTCTCTCAGACCCCTCTCTCTCTCGCTCTCTCAGACCCCTCTCTCTCAGACCTCTCCCTCTCTCTCTCTCAGACCTCTCTCTCTCTCAGACCTCTCTCTCTCTCTCTCAGACCTCTCTCTCTCTCAGACCTCTCTCTCTCAGACCTCTCTCTCTCTCAGACCTTTCTCTCTCTCAGACCTCTCTCTCTCAGACCTCTCTCTCTCTCAGACCTCTCTCTCACTCTCTCTGTCAGACCTTACTCACTCTCTCAGACCTCACTCTCTCTCCCAGACCTCTCTCTCAGACCTCACTCTCTCTCAGACCTCACTCTCTCTCAGACCTCACTCTCTCTCAGACCTCACTCTCTCTCTCAGACCTCACTCTCTCTCTCTCAGACCTCACTCTCTCTCTCTCAGACCTCACTCTCTCAGACAGACAGACACTCTCTCTCAGACAGACACTCTCTCATGCAGACAGACACTCTCTCTCAGACCCCTCTCTCTCAGACCCCTCTCTCTCAGACCCCTCTCTCTCAGACCTCTCTCTCTCAGACCTCTCTCAGACCTCTCTCTTAGACCTCTCTCTCTCAGACCTCTCTCGCTCAGACCCCTCTCTCTCAGATCCCTCTCTCTCTCTCTCTCTCAGACCCCTTTCTCTCAGACCTCACTCTCTCCCTCAGACCTCACTCTCTCCCTCAGACCTCACTCTCTCCCTCAGACCTCACGTACTCTCTCAGACCTCTCTCTCTCAGACCTCTCTCTCTCAGACCTCTCTCGCTCAGACCCCTCTCTCTCAGACCCCTCTCTCTCTCTCTCTCAGACCCCTCTCTCTCAGACCTCTCTCTCTCAGACCTCTCTCTCTCTAAGACCTCTCTCTCAGACCTCTCTCTCTCAGACCTCTCTCTCTCTCAGACCTCTCTCTCTCTCTCTCAGACCTCTCTCTCTCTCTCTTAGACCTCTCTCTCTCTCAGACCTCTCTCTCACTCAGACCTCTCTCTCTCTCAGACCTCTCTCTCTCTCTCAGACCTCTCTCTCTCTCTCAGACCTCTCTCTCTCTCTCAGACCTCTCTCTCAGACCTCTCTCTCTCTCAGACCCCTCTCTCTCAGACCCCTATCTCTCTCTCTCAGACCTCTCTCTCTCAGACCTCTCTCTCTCAGACCCCTCTCTCTCAGACCCCCTCTCTCAGACCCCTCTCTCTCTCTCTCTCTCTCTCAGACCCCTCTCTCTCAGACCCCTCTCTCTCTCTCAGACCTCTCTCAGACCTCTCTCTCTCTCAGACCTCTCTCTCTCTCAGACCTCTCTCTTAGACCTCTCTCTCTCAGACCTCTCTCAGACCTCTCTCTCTCAGACCTCTCTCTCTCTCTCAGACCTCTCTCTCTCTCTGACCTTGTCAGGATGTGCTCACCACAAACGAGACGGGACCGCGGTGCTGAGGTGGGATAGGATATAACGCCACCCACAGCCACGAGGGCACGTCTTGATTGAAGAGTGGTCTGGGATTCCGGGATCGGGGTAGGAGAGGTACGGATGGTAGAGGGTGCGGTAGCCAAGTTCAGGGTTAGAGAGAGAGACGTTGTCGTTACCATAAGCCAGAATCGGAATGCCAGAGATGAGGAGAGTCGTGTTGCCGTATGCCGAGTTCGGGATGCCAGAGGTGCAGGAAGACGTAGCAGAAGCCGGTCCGGTACACGAGGAATCTGTGAAACAGAACTAGGGAGGCAGAGAGAGGTGAGAACAACTGGTTCTATGTTCAGCCGATGAGTTAATGAATCTGGAGGGTATATGTAGGTATGAGGAACCAATAGCCGAGTAGCAAGGTGGGGGTGTGTGAATGGGCCAGGCTGAGACAGGGATAGGTCTAGATGAGTTCCTGGAGGAGGAGCTATAAATCCTAGAAGTATTGGTGAATTGTATTGTGGCATTGAAAAAGGGTACTGTCTCTTTAAAGGGTTGGTGCGCCCCTGTGTGGCCGCGCCTCCCTGTGGCAGCGTCTGTAGCTGCGCGCGCGGACCCACGCTCTGAACCGAGGGCAGAAGAGGAGGCCAGACGTGTGCGCGCGCGCATAGGAGGACCGGAGCTCGGCGCCATGGGGAAGGAGTCCCTGCGAGCCGCGGGAGGCCCAGACAGGGCCGCGGGTAAGTAAGGAGCACGCCGTGCACGGCGTGACTCCTGCTTCCTTACAGACCTCTCTCTCTCTCAGACCTCTCTCTCAGACCTCTCTCTCAGACCTCTCTCTCTCAGACCTCTCTCTCTCAGACCTCTCTCTCAGACCCCCCTCTCTCTCTCTCTCAGACCTCTCTCTCAGACCCCTCTCTCTCAGACCCATCTCTCTCTGTCTCAGACCTCTCTCTCTCAGACCTCTCTCTCTCTCAGACCTCTCTCTCTCAGACCCCTCTCTCTCAGACCCCCCTCTCTCAGACCCCTCTCTCTCTCTCAGACCCCTCTCTCTCAGACCTCTCTCTCTCTGAGACCTCTCTCAGACCTCTCTCTCAGACCTCTCTCTCTCTCAGACATCTCTCTCTCTCAGACCTCTCTCTCTCAGACCTCTCTCTCAGACCTCTCTCTCTCAGACCTCACTCTCTCTCTCTCCCTCAGACCTCACTCGCTCTCTCTCTCCCTCAGACCTCTCTCTGTCTCTCTCAGACCTCTGTCTCTCTCAGACCTCTCTCCCTCTCAGACCTCTCTCTCTCAGACCTCTCTCTCTCTCTCTCTCTCAGACCTCTCTCTCTCAGACCTCTCTCTCTTAGACCTCTCTCTCAGACCTCACTCTCAGACCTCACTCTCTCCCTCAGACCTCACTCTCTCCCTCAGACCTCACTCTCTCCCTCAGACCTCACTCACTCTCTCTCTCTCTCTCTCAGACTTCTCTCTCTCTCAGACCTCTCTCTCTCAGACCTCTCTCTCTCAGACCTCTCTCTCTCAGACTCTCTCTCTCAGACCTCTCTCTCTCTCAGACCTCTCTCTCTCAGACCTCTCTCTCTCTCAGACCTCTCTCTCTCTCAGACCTCTCTCTCTCTCAGACCTCTCTCTCTCTCAGACCTCTCTCTCTCAGACCTCTCTCTCTCAGACCCCTCTCTCTCAGACCCCCCTCTCTCTCTCTCAGACCTCTCTCAGACCTCTCTCTCTCTCAGGCCTCTCTCTCTCTCAGGCCTCTCTCTCTCTCTCAGACTTCTCTCTTAGACCTCTCTCTCTCTCTCTCAGACCTCTCTCTCTCTCAGACCTCTCTCTTAGACCTCTCTCTCTCCCTCAGACCTCACTCTCTCCCTCAGACCTCACTCTCTCTCCCTCAGACCTCACTCTCTCTCTCCCTCAGACCTCACTCTCTCTCTCTCTCCCTCAGACCTCATTCTCTCTCTCAGACCTCACTCTCTCTCCCTCAGACCTCATTCTCTCTCTCTCCCTCAGACCCCACTCTCTCTCCCTCAGACCTCACTCTCTCTCGCTCTCTCTCTCCCTCAGACCTCTCTCTCTCTTAGACCTCTCTCTCTCAGACCTCTCTCTCTCAGACCTCTCTCTCAGACCTCACTCTCAGACCTCACTCTCTCCCTCAGACCTCACTCTCTCCCTCAGACCTCACTCTCTCTCCCTCAGACCTCACTCTCTCCCTCAGACCTCACTCTCTCCCTCAGACCTCACTCTCTCCCTCAGACCTCACTCTCTCTCTCAGACCTCTCTCTCTCTCTCAGACCTCTCTCTCAGACCTCTCTCTCTCAGACCTCTCTCTCTCAGACCCCTCTCTCTCTCAGACCTCTCTCTCTCTCAGACCTCTCTCTCTCTCTCAGACCTCTCTCACTCTCTCTCAGACCTTACTCACTCTCTCAGACCTCACTCACTCTCTCAGACCTCACTCTCTCAGACCTCACTCTCTCAGACCTCACTCTCTCTCTCTCAGACCTCACTCTCTCTCAGACCTCACTCTCTCTCTCAGACCTCACTCTCTCTGACCTCACTCTCTCTCTCTCAGACCTCACTCTCTCAGACAGACAGACACTCTCTCTCAGACAGACACTCTCTCGCAGACAGACACTCTCTCTCAGACCCCTCTCTCTCAGACCCCCCTCTCTCTCTCTCAGACCCCTCTCTCTCAGACCCCTCTCTCTCAGACCCTTCTCTCTCAGACCTCTCTCAGACCTCTCTCAGACCTCTCTCTCAGACCTCTCTCTTAGACCTCTCTCTCTCAGACCTCTCTCACTCAGACCCCTCTCTCTCAGACCCCTCTCTCTGAGACATCTCTCTTAGACCTCTCTCTCTCTCTAAGACCTCTCTCTCAGACCTCTCTCTCTCAGACCTCTCTCTCTATCAGACCTCTCTCTCTCTCTCAGTCCCCTCTCTCTCAGACCCCTCTCTCTCTCTCAGACCTCTCTCAGACCTCTCTCTCTCTCAGACCTCTCTCTCAGACCTCTCTCTTAGACCTCTCTCTCTCAGACCTCTCTCTCTCTCAGACCTCTCTCTTAGACCTCTCTCTCTCAGACCTCTCTCTCTCAGACCTCTCTCTCTCTCTCTCAGACCTCTCTCTCTCTCAGACCTCTCTCTCTCTCAGACCTCTCTCTCTCAGACCTCTCTCTCTCAGACCTCTCTCTCTCAGACCTCTCTCTCAGACCTCTCTCTCTCAGACCTCTCTCTCAGACCTCTCTCTCTCAGACCCCTCTCTCAGACCTCTCTCTCAGACCTCTCTCTCTCAGACCTCTCTCTCTCTCTCAGACCTCTCTCTCAGACCTCTCTCTCTCTCTCAGACCTCTCTCTCACTCTCTCAGACCTCACTCTCTCTCAGACCTCACTCTCTCTCAGACCTCACTCTCTCTCAGACCTCACTCTCTCTCAGACCTCACTCTCTCTCAGACCTCACTCACTCTCTCTCAGACCTCACTCTCTCTCTCAGACCTCACTCTCTCTCTCAGACCTCACTCTCTCTCAGACCTCACTCTCTCTCAGACCTCACTCTCTCTCAGACCTCACTCTCTCTCTCTCAGACCTCACTCTCTCTCTCAGACCTTACTCACTCTCTCAGACCTCACTCACTCTCTCCATTGAGACCCTGCTATGAATGACTACGAACTGCGCAATCTGAAACCGGCCTCGTGGTCTAAGGTCGGTGTATTTACATTCCCACCTCAGCCCCGCAGTCTGGTCCCGGTTTGTGGTGAGCACGTCCGTTACACTCTCTCTCTCTGTCTCCCATCGTGCTCTCTCTTATCTCGCTGCTCTCACTTACCTCGCACTCTCTCGCTTATCTCGCTGCTCTCGCTTATCTGGCTCTCTCTCATCTCGCTCACCTCGCTTTCTCACCTCGCTCGCGCTCTCTCAGCATGCTCGCATCTCGCACGCTCGCATCTTTCTCGCATTTTGCATCTCGCTCGCATCTCGCCCGCTTGCATCTTGCCCGCTCGCATCTCGCCCGTTCGCATCTCGCTCGCTCTCATCTCGCTCACCTTGCTCTCTCACCTCGCGCGCTTTCACCTCGCTCGCGCTCTCTCAGCATGCTCGCATCTCGCACGCTCACAGCTCGCTCGCATCTCGCACGCTCGCATCTCGCTCACAGCTCGCTCGCATCTTGCTCGCATTTCGCATCTCGCTCACTCTCATCTTGCTCGCTCTTTCCAGAGAATTAAACAGCGCCTAATTGTATATCCTATATAAAGTTCTATACTGAACCCAATATTATCACACTATGTTTAGGTACACCTGTGAAGGATATGCCCCTAGGATCAATAAAGTATAATAACGATGACCTATAGTTCAATGGGTACAATTACCTAAATATTAGTAGTGATATCTCTGCTAATAACATGTGCTAAACTAGGCTATATGATATAAATATACAGTACAAATACAAATAAGTTTTAAAAAAAAATTTTTAAATCCCATTAACACAGTCCAGCGGAGTCTTTGCAACCTAGACACAGGATTCCCAAATTCCTTGGAAGATATCTACTGAAATAAAAGAAGAACAGACACACTCCTAGTGTATTAAAGTGTAACAATTTAATATCACTGGACAGATAAGTGCCCCCCACCAAGCGATGCTAGAAATCAGGCAGTTTTTGAGACAGTCTCAAGCTCCGTCTCAGCAATGGATCCCGCGTGGCTAGTGCTGTGCTATCTGGCACTCTATGCTCACCGCACCCAGATATTGGAAGTATGCACTGTCGCCTCCAATTCGGCTCCTCCGGCAACAACACCTCCACAAAGTAGCCCGGCTCCCGTTTGTACACGCAGGTACTTGCGGCTTGTATACTTCGCTTTCTCAGCTCTGAGCCATACAGCTTGCACTCAGTGAAGTGGCACTTAGACACAAATGGCACCCTCCGCGTTTCATCAGGGGTTAACAATCACTATAATCATCCTCTGGGTGTATTGGTTATCACCATTCTCCATTTGCACCTAGATCCATATATTTCCTATATCATTCCAAAGGGAATTTTTTTTTTTTCAACAAAAGTTTTTATTGGGTGTATGGTACAGGCATAAAAGAGTCTAAAAACATATTGTCTTACATTTCTGTATCCACACCCCCTCCTTTTTCATCAAAGTGAACCAACCCAACTCACAAGGGAGACCAACTGACAGACAAGACTACAGACAACGACAGTTGGGGGGGGGGGGAACCGCACGGGGAGCACCAACCCCCTTGTTCTCTATGTAGCTCACACCATCTTGGTGAAGCCCCCAGCATTAGGCCCTTGATCCTTGACTCTCTATCGGATAGTTTCTAGACCCGGTCAGCCCTACCTGTTCCCTTCCTATCTATAGTCTGTACCGGCACATCAGAGGAGAATGCATTTCGAGTTATCAGAGCAGTATGTTGGCGGCATCCACCCCTGGAATATCAGACTGGGCTAACCACGGTGACCAGACCTTTAGAAAGTTTGCGCCGGTGTCGTTGACCAGACTCGACAACTGCTCCATCCGGCAAACGTACCAGATTCTATTCCTAATTTTCGGGATCATGGGTAACTCTGGTTGCTTCCATAATGCTGCGATTTCGCACCTATGGGCTGATGCAAAATGTGCAATTAACGTGTTCTCCAATCTACTTAGCCCCTGGGTGCGTCTGCCTAGCATGAACAACCAGGGGTCCAAGGGGACCGCAAGTCCGAGAATTCTCTGTAGATAATTTCTGATATCCTCCCATATTGGGGCCACCTTGGCGCAACTCCACAGCATATGCAACAAGTCTGCCTGTTCTCCGCATTGTTTCGGGCACAATAGGGGGTAATCCTTGTAGAGGGAGAAAGGGGGTGGCCCGGTATTAAAGGGGTTGCACCCCATATGGCCATCCCCTGACCTCACCAGAGAGACAAGGGGTTAACTGGACTGCGGTCCAGGGATGAGGTTTGCACCTTGTTGTACCTTGAAAATGTATGTTCCCCTGTTCTCATGTTTCATTATAAGCATGTATTTTAATGTTTTAAAGTGCATTTCTGTATCTCCAGTTCTGGAGATCGCAGAGAGTTCATATTTGGCCAATATGTGGAGTCACTGTAGGCATTAAAAACTGGCAAAGGTCGACCCACTGAGCCCACCAGAATGGAATTTATTAATATGTGTAGATATTAAAGTGTATATGTATTTTATTTTGGATCTGTTCTGAAAATGCAGATGCCATTTGCTAGGCTAATGGGTCATGAAGGGCAGACGGGTGAGTGGCCTAAGCACGGTGATCAAAAGTTAACTGCCTTGATTGTTAACAATGTCTAGGAATTAAGTATTAGTCAATCAACAAACTCTGTTACCTGAGGGCATGTGTTAGTCTGTTAGTCTGTGTCTCCACGTTAGATAATTGTTCACCAATAGGCTGTGTTCAATGTTAAGAATAGGGTTGCCCAGGTATATAAACTGTCAACCCTACAGTTTTTAGTTGTGCTGGGGTTATGTTTCTGATACCATCTTGAATGTCACTGGATTGCTGGAGTTATGCTTCTGATACCATCTTGAATGTCACTGGATTGCTGGAGTTATGCTTCTGATACCATCTTGAATGTCACTGGACTGTTGGAGAAATGCTATTGGATACTTCTCCATCCCCCAACTCTGAGTAAGTGTTACCTTCTTGTCTGTTAATTGTACTATATTGATGTGTTCAACTTATTTAAGGAATAAATTATATTTTATTATATCTAAGCCTCATTCAGTTCAACCCAGATATTTGGTGTTCATTATATCTTGTCATAAGCTACCGTGACAATCCTTAACAAACTTTGCCAATCTCATCAGGGTGAGATACCACCGCATCAGGACCTTATATGCATTCTCCTTTAATGTAGTGCATATAGAGCTTTTTTCCGCTGCCAGTACTATTGTGTCCCAGTCTTCGTCCTCTAGTGTCTCCCCTAAGTCCATCTCCCACTTAGTCCTATAACTGAGTTTAATGTCGTCGTCTTTTGCAGGACAGACCACCTCTCTGTAGATCCTAGAAGTAAGTCCCTTGGTGTCAGTCCCTCTTGAACAGAGCTGCTCAAAATTTGTTCGCTCTGGGCGTTTTTGAATTTTAGTGTAGAACGCTCGTAGCTTGAGGTATCTAAAAAATTCAGAGTTTGGCATCTCTTTTTCTGATTTAATTTGCTCAAAGGATTTTATTGATTTCCTACCCTCCAGATGTAAGAGCCTTGTGAGGCCCTTTAGTTTCCAAATTGCAAGATCCTTGCTCAGCAGACCCGGAGCAAAATCAGGGTTTCCCACAAACGGGGTCATTAAGGAGTGCCGCGTCAAGAGGGCACACCTATACCTGGTAGCCTCCCAAACTGCCAACGAGCTGCCCAGTGCGGAGAGCATTCACACACGGTCTTAAGTACCTGTTTTGGAAGCCATATTAAGTCCTGTAATTCTAGAGGGGCACATCACTCTTTTTCTATTTCAACCCACTGTCTAAGGCTTGGGTGCATGTGCTATTGGGTTAATTGGGCCACTCTGAAATACGACAACAAGCAAGGTACCACCAACCCTCCTCTTATAGTTGGTCTAATTAGCGTGCTAGTTTTAATGCGTGGCTTTTTGTTACCCCATACAAGTTTCACCATAGAGGACTGCAGACGGAGGATGTCATCCTTGGCCACTTGTACCGGGAGGGTCTGGAAAAGGTACAAGATTCTGGGTAGAAGGTTCATTTTTAGGCTCTGAATCCTGCCGATCCAGGAAATTTCACAGCCTGACCATCTTCTGAGATCCTCCTTCAGGGTCCTTATTAGTCTGGGGTAATTTGTTTTGTATAGGGCGCTATATTCTTTTGTAATGTTAACCCCTAGGTATTTAATGTAGGAGGCTTGCCATTTGAAATTGAAATTTACATCGATTCATTTTTCTGTGACCTTTGGCAGGTTTATGTTTAGGGCTTCTGACTTTGTCTGATTGATTTTGAAACCAGAGATCTTATTAAATTCCCCTAACAGGCTAAAAACATTTGGTAGAGAGGTAAGGGGCTTTGATATTATTAAAATAACATCATCTGCATACAGGGCCTCGTTATGTGACTGTTCCTGGATTTGTATCCCGGTTATGTCTGGGCTGAGGCGAATATGCGCCGCCAAGGGCTCAATGCACAATGCGAAAATAAGAGGGAACAAGGGACATCCCTGTCTGGTGCCACTCTTTATCTGGAATTCCTCCAACGGGAAGCCCTGGTGCCTAACCTTCGCCGTCGGTCCCTGATAAAGAGCCAGAATTGCGCCCAACATTCTCCCCCCTATACCAAACTCCCCAAGCGTCTCTCTCAGGTAGGGTCAATCAATCCGATCAAAGGCTTAGTGCCATAGACGGAATATTTTTCCTCTGTGCCAAATCGATTAAATCTATTATCCGTCTGGTGTTGTCTGCCGCCTGTCTCCCGCATATGAACCCTACCTGATCAGGGTGGACCAGCTTTGGCATAACCTTGTTGAGGCGGTTAGCCAACATTTTGGAGAAGATTTTAGTGTCCGAATTTATCAACGATATAGGTCTATAACTTTTGCAATCTGCTGGGTCCTTCCCTTGTTTATGTATCACTGAGATAGATGCCTGAAGCATCTGGCCAGGGATGGGGGCACCCGCTAAGAAGGAATTGAATAGATTTAGTAAACGAGGAGCTAGTAATTTCCGAAATTTTTTATAATATAGGTTGGAGAAGCCATCCGGGCTGGGGCTTTGGATGGCTTCACTGTCTTCATTACCTCCATCAGCTCCTCACATGTGAAGTCTTCCTGCAGCGCTTCCCTTTCCTCTCTGTTTAATCTCGGTAATTTTCCTCCCTTCACGAATGTTTTTAGCTGTGCACGAGTGGTCCCGTTCTGGGAGACCTTTGCCCCATCATAAAGGGTCTCGTAGTAGGCTTTAAATTCCTCCACAATTTGTTTGGGGTCAGAAGTGAGGTCACCTTTCTTTGTCCGAATTGTCTGGATGTGGAAATTATGAGCTTTATCTCTAAGTTTATTGGCAAGCAGGGTATCTGGCTTGTTCGCTTTTTCATAAAATTTCCGTTTGGACTAGGACATCTCCTTCTCAGCTCGGGAGGCCAACAGTAGATTTAGCTTTGTTTTCGTATCAAGCCAAACCTTCAGAGTCTGTGCTTGCTTGTTATTTTTATGAAGGGCGGAAAGGACGTCCAATTCTGATTGTAGGATTTTAACCTTATTATCCTTCTCCCTTTTACGTCTACTCGCAATCCCTATGAGCTCACCTCTCAGTGTCGCCTTATGGGCCTCCCATAGGGTGGACTGTAAAGTCACACTGCCGGCATTCTCATGAAAATATTCCGTGATTCTATCCCCTACCCTCTGTTCAATCTCGGGGATTTTTTATCAATAATTCATTGAGTTTCCAGGTCGCTCCTGGCCTGTCGAGCCTGAAGTCAGTGCACCGCAGCTCAATAGGTGCTTGATCCGACCATGAAATATCATGGATTCCCGTGTGGGAGATCTGAGAAACCATTCTATTAATAGGGAGTGAGGGGGGGAAGGGATGGTAAGCTCTAGCTACTGTCTGTGATACGGTGCCAGGGGTGAGAGGATCATTGAACATACAAAGTACCTGCCTAGACAAGTGAGAGAACCCCTTTTGAACAAGCACTCATATTAGGATTGATACAAGAAAGTTAATTAAAAATACCTTTATTAGTGTATATGGGTAAAATAAGTGAAGTACATAAACACTCAACACAATTAAAATACGTATTAAACTTAATGTCTCTAAGTCTGAATCGTAGACTAATAGAGGTTGGTATTTGAAGGGATACAATGTATCTGGCACCATGTGCAATGAAACAAAAATAAATAGTTTTAATATTGCAGTGTAACATGGATAGGGTGCCTCAGTGTGATGTGTGTATTTTAGTTGAAAGGGTCTGGTGTGTGTTACATAAATCAAGGTGTCAATATCACCACTTTCAAATCACATCTGATTAGTATGTGGTTCACTGACAGTATATAAAGTGTAATGTAGCTAGTACATTGCTGGCCAGACCAACATGGTATATGCTGATTGTGGCCTAGTTGGAATCGATTGTCAGAGAGACCACCAAAGGGTTAATGTGTATCCTTCAATGCGACGCTGGATAAATTAAAATGTCAAAGAAAAAGGCTACTGTGTAGCTAGGGGTGGTGAGGCTATATTGTGGGAACTATTATTGTGTAACAATGTTATAGTTTGTTCCCCCTGGTCAGTAATTATTCCAAGGTTATTATAGCCTCACATGTGCTCATCCAAATTTATATAGTAAATAGATAAATATATCAAATGAAATGAATCACTGCTCGTATCCCCTGTGAAGATGGCAAGTGTGTATCTGGATAGGCTTGCTGGTATACAAATAGGTAGATATGGCCAATTATAAACAGTTTACTTCAGCTGCCTATAAGACAAAAAGCACTCTATCTCTGCAGACTCATGTGGATGGTACAGGTAAGTGATTGTTTATAGTAGCCGCCCTGTTGGATCAGTCCATATGGATGTTCGAGTTCGGCAGGTTATATTAATGTGGACTGATTTATCTCTGTTAACATTAATCTTCTAGGGCGAGTACGTCCTGTCTGCTGGGTAGAGACAATATAATATGATAAGGATGGTGCCCTGCAGCCGCTCGGTAAAGTACCCTCTACAGTACAGGGGTGCTATGGGGGGCTGCTATCTCGGAGCGTTTGATCTCTGCTCACGAGTGGCGACATCTGTTGAGTTTCCGCCCGGCATGGTGTATTCATGAACACCGCTGTAAGTAAACTTGCCGGGTGGAGCTCAGAGTGAAGCTGCGGCTATTGTCCGCGCTCTTAGAACAGACGTCGCCGCACCAGTGCACGTGCTGACGTCACAGAGGACCGCCCACCGACGTACGTTTCGCGTCACACTGACGCTTTCTCAAGGTGGCCCCGCCTCTACGTTTGCCAACAGTTTAAATAGCCAAGCGTTGCTATAGTAACGATCGCACTTGGGTAAGTATATCAATTTAATAAAAACAATGGTTTGTGTTGATGTTTATTGCTGTTTGAACTATTTATTTAATTATAATGGCTGGCTATGAGTGAAACCATATTCAAAATAGAACCCTTTTTAACTCAGGTAAGTGAATGGTGATATTACTCTTTAACAGACATGATGATACTGTAAGAGTTCAAACTGGATAACTCATGCTATCTGTAGAGTGTAGATATATATCACAGGTAAATTGGGACTAGTGGCAGCCTACAACTAGCAATGATATAAAGAATTTAGATTTTCCTTGTGTTAATGTTTTGTTGTTATATTTATGGGCAGTATAAAGGCTGTATAGGGCAAATGAAAACTCATATTTCCTATATGCTAAGCCAGAGTTCCTTGGATGGTGCCATCATAGATGTATGGTTACTACAAGCACATATTTTAGAGTAGATGGTCACTAAAAATGAGCTCAGTGGGTTGTCGAAATAGTGAGGTGAAGGTAAGTTAGCAGATGGATATGTCTTGCATTTGCTGTATAGATGCATAGATACAGTAGATGCACAGAGTGTATTAATCCTATCCTATAAAGGGGGCAAAGATAAAACCTTCATTCAGGCCCTGGGGATACATCGTTCCCAGGGTATAAATCCACTTTGCTTCTTCTTTGAGCAACTCTCGGTCCCAATCGCCCCTTCTGATGGTTTCGGGGAGTTGGCAGATACCTTTGAAACGTAGCTTGGAGTAATCTCCATCATGCGTGTTGTTAACATGTTTGGCCAGTGGAGTATCAGATTTATTCCGAATTGACCCAATGTGCTCTAAGACCCTTCGTCTTAGTTGTCTGCTGGTTTTCCCCACATATTTTCTGCCACACATGCAAATAGCTTGATAGATCACTCCGGTTGTTCTACAGTTCACAAAGTTGCGCATGGTAAATGTTCGACTACCGTCCCAATTGTCAAAGGTTTTTGAGACATGGGCATACTGACAGGCACGACAGCCCTGGCATTTATAGTTACCAGGTAATCTCTTGTCTAACCAGGTGCCAGTGGTGTTAGGTTGAAGGTGACTGTGGACCAGGAGGTCTCTGATGTTGGTTGATCTCCTGCTGACCATAGTAGGTCTAGGTAGTAACACCTCCCTCCGATCCGAGTCCTCTAAGAGGACATGCCAGTGTTTGTTCACAATTTCAAAGATGTTAGACCATTGTCTATTGTGAGTGCCTATCAGGCGTATGATTTTACGTTCTCGTTGCTTGGGGTTGGGATGTAGTAATGATGCTCTATGAGTGTTTTTAGCTCTGTTGTAAGCTTTATTCAAGTTATTCTTGCTGTAGCCTCTGGCGAGGAAGCGTTGACGCATAGAGCGTGCTTGTACTTCGAATTCCTCATCATTCGAGCAGTTTCTTTTTACTCTTAAATACTGGCCAGTTGGGATGCCATGGATGAGGTTTTGAGGATGATGGCTTCTTGCATGTAGGAGGCTGTTGGTGGCTGTTGTCTTGCGATGAATAGTAGTTTCTATCCTCCCATTGCTTGCACGTGTTATTCTTAGGTCTAAGAAAACTATGCTATCAGCCCCTATTACATAGGTGAGTCTTAAATTGAGAGAATTCTGATTGAGTTTATTGATGAACTCGACAAACAGCGTGCGTGGTCCTTGCCATAAGATGATAATATCAGCTATGAATCTGGCCCATAGAATGATGTGGTTGGTATATACATCATTCTCTTCGGTGAACACTATCTCGGCCTCCCACCATCCCAGGTACAGGTTCGCATACGATGGGGCACATGTCGTCCCCATTGCTGTTCCCTGCACCTGGTGGTATATTTTACTGTTGAAGAGGAAATAGTTTCTTGTTAGTACAAACCGAAGGAGTTGTTCTACAAATTTGTTATGATTCATATATAGCAGGCCTCTGGTTTTCAGAAAATACAACGTAGCATTTACATATACCATTTTCATGGATAATGCTAGTGTATAGGGCCTCCACGTCCATGCTTATAAGGAGTGTGTCTTCATCAATTACGATATCGTCAATTCTGGTGAGAATGTCAGTAGTATCTCTCAAATAAGAGGGCAGTGCCACCACAAATGGTCTCAGTATTTTATCTAAATAGACACTCGCTTGTTCACTTAAGTTGTTGATTCCGGAGACGATTGGTCGTCCCGGTGGTGGACTGATAAGCTTGTGAATCTTCGGGAGGCTGTAAAAGGTAGCTATCTTTGGGACCTTATTGTAAATACAGTTGAATTCTCGTTTGTTTATCACTTTTTCTGTTAGGCCCAGATTCAGAATGGTCAGAAGTTCTTGATTGTATTGAGTGGTGGGGTCTTTGGCTAAAACCTCATAGCAAGTTTGATCGGACAGGAGTCTAAGGTTTTCTTTGATATAGGCCTCTCTTTCCAAGATAACAATATTCCCCCCTTTGTCAGAGGGTTTTATCACTATTGATGGATTGGAGCGTAGGTCATTGAGAGCTGCTCTTTCGTGAATGTTAAGGTTGCCAGTATTTTTAGCATATCTTATTTTCTCCAAGTCGGTGACAACCAATTTGGTGAATACCTCTACATTGGGGCAAATCCCTGGTGGTGGAATGAAAGTGGCTCTGGGTTTCAGATCGGTGAATGGTCCTTCACCAATAGGTCTATTTGACTCTTCTTCGAGTGAGGTGAGTGCGGTCAGGTTCTCGCGGTCTAGTTGGTCAAGATCTAATAGACCCATATTCTTATACATAAAGTCCTCTCTGCGTTTGAAGAACTTATGTAACATTAGGTTTCGGCCAAAGAGATTGACATCTTTCACCCATTCGAAGATATTCAGGTCCGATGTAGGTGAAAAAGAGAGGCCCATTGAGAGTACTTTCACATGGGAGTCATCTAATACCATTGATGAAAGATTGATAATTTGACTGCTATCTTCCTGAGGTGTTATTAGTACCGACGTCTCCTTTTCGGTCTCCTTCTCCCATTCTGGCCTCTGAAACCCCATATCTCTCTGTCTCGAAGACCGACTCCTCTTCCCCCTTCTTGTCTTGTATTTGGATCGGGGAAGGGTATTTGGCCATCTGTGTCCTTGTCTAAAAAAGAGGTTCTACCTACTTCTACCCCTGTGTGTCGTGACTCTCGTTCACCCTCATCGTTCGAGGTGTCCCATCTGTACTTGAATCACTGTGTGCGGGTCTAAATGGTTTCTTTGGGTTGTTGTGTTTAAAGACATATCCCTCCGTGTAATCCTTTTTGTCACGTAAATACTTGCGCTGTTTACGTGCTTTGAGATCATTTGTAAATTTAGATACATTGTTTTTAAATTTGATCTCTAATGCAATAAATTCATCGGATTCTTTCCAAGTCGGAACATCAACTAGGCATTTGTTCAGTTCCTCAGTTGTAATAGTTAATTTCTCTTTTTCATGAGTTACAATCAATTCCATTAAGTTAATTGAGCACTGAATTAGAATCTTTTCCCAGGATTTAAAAAAGTCACTGTCTGTGGGTTGGACGGATGGGGCCAAATTGACCCGCAATCCCCTTGGTATTATGTTGTTCTTCAAGTAATTTTCTATACTTGTGATTTCCCACCACATTTTTGACTGTTTTATACGTAGTCGTTCAAGATTTATAAAGTAACTTTTGATGTCGTCATTGGGGGAGGAATTTATGATGGTCTCTGATGAAAACACATCACTGGCTTCCTGTTGCCACGAAGAGAAGTCTGAAATGGTTGTCAAGAAGCCTGCCATATTAGCAAGGACGTGCTTAGAGCTATAAGAATGCGGGGTAACCGCTATCGTATGTAATAATAGGGAGTGAGGGGGGGAAGGGATGGTAAGCTCTAGCTACTGTCTGTGATACGGTGCCAGGGGTGAGAGGATCATTGAACATACAAAGTACCTGCCTAGACAAGTGAGAGAACCCCTTTTGAACAAGCACTCATATTAGAATTGATACAAGAAAGTTAATTAAAAATACCTTTATTAGTGTATATGGGTAAAATAAGTGAAGTACATAAACACTCAACACAATTAAAATACGTATTAAACTTAATGTCTCTAAGTCTGAATCGTAGACTAATAGAGGTTGGTATTTGAAGGGATACAATGTATCTGGCACCATGTGCAATGAAACAAAAATAAATAGTTTTAATATTGCAGTGTAACATGGATAGGGTGCCTCAGTGTGATATGTGTATTTTAGTTGAAAGGGTCTGGTGTGTGTTACATAAATCAAGGTGTCAATATCACCACTTTCAAATCACATCTGATTAGTATGTGGTTCACTGACAGTATATAAAGTGTAATGTAGCTAGTACATTGCTGGCCAGACCAACATGGTATATGCTGATTGTGGCCTAGTTGGAATCGATTGTCAGAGAGACCACCAAAGGGTTAATGTGTATCCTTCAATGCGACGCTGGATAAATTAAAATGTCAAAGAAAAAGGCTACTGTGTAGCTAGGGGTGGTGAGGCTATATTGTGGGAACTATTATTGTGTAACAATGTTATAGTTTGTTCCCCCTGGTCAGTAATTATTCCAAGGTTATTATAGCCTCACATGTGCTCATCCAAATTTATATAGTAAATAGATAAATATATAAAATGAAATGAATCACTGCTCGTATCCCCTGTGAAGATGGCAAGTGTGTATCTGGATAGGCTTGCTGGTATACAAATAGGTAGATATGGCCAATTATAAACAGTTTACTTCAGCTGCCTATAAGACAAAAAGCACTCTATCTCTGCAGACTCATGTGGATGGTACAGGTAAGTGATTGTTTATAGTAGCCGCCCTGTTGGATCAGTCCATAGCCAAGCGTTGCTATAGTAACGATCGCACTTGAGTAAGTATATCAATTTAATAAAAACAATGGTTTGTGTTGATGTTTATTGCTGTTTGAACTATTTATTTAATTATAATGGCTGGCTATGAGTGAAACCATATTCAAAATATATTGTCTCTACCCAGCAGACAGGATGTACTCGCCCTAGAAGATTAATCTTAACAGAGATAAATCAGTCCACATTAATATAACCTGCCGAACTCGAACATCCATATGGACTGATCCAACAGGGCGGCTACTATAAACAATCACTTACCTGTACCATCTACATGAGTCTGCAGAGATAGAGTGCTTTTTGTCTTATAGGCAGCTGAAGTAAACTGTTTATAATTGGCCATATCTACCTATTTGTATACCAGCAAGCCTATCCAGATACACACTTGCCATCTTCACAGGGGATACGAGCAGTGATTCATTTCATTTGATATATTTATCTATTTACTATATAAATTTGGATGAGCACATGTGAGGCTATAATAACCTTGGAATAATTACTGACCAGGGGGAACAAACTATAACATTGTTACACAATAATAGTTCCCACAATATAGCCTCACCACCCCTAGCTACACAGTAGCCTTTTTCTTTGACATTTTAATTTATCCAGCGTCGCATTGAAGGATACACATTAACCCTTTGGTGGTCTCTCTGACAATCGATTCCAACTAGGCCACAATCAGCATATACCATGTTGGTCTGGCCAGCAATGTACTAGCTACATTACACTTTATATACTGTCAGTGAACCACATACTAATCAGATGTGATTTGAAAGTGGTGATATTGACACCTTGATTTATGTAACACACACCAGACCCTTTCAACTAAAATACACACATCACACTGAGGCACCCTATCCATGTTACACTGCAATATTAAAACTATTTATTTTTGTTTCATTGCACATGGTGCCAGATACATTGTATCCCTTCAAATACCAACCTCTATTAGTCTACGATTCAGACTTAGAGACATTAAGTTTAATACGTATTTTAATTGTGTTGAGTGTTTATGTACTTCACTTATTTTACCCATATACACTAATAAAGGTATTTTTAATTAACTTTCTTGTATCAATCCTAATATGAGTGCTTGTTCAAAAGGGGTTCTCTCACTTGTCTAGGCAGGTACTTTGTATGTTCAATAAACCATTCTATTAGACACAAAGAGGTCATCTATCCTGCTGTATCTGTCATGTAGATATGAGTAGAAGGTGTACCCCCTTTCCCCTTGGTGTTGTTCCCTCCAAATATCTACAAGGTTGCTGGCCCTCAGCCAATTGGACCATGATGAACGAACTTTCGGTCTTAAGTTGCCCCCTGGCGTACATCTGTTGAGTGTTGGGTCTAACGTCTGGTTTAAGTCCCCTCCTACCACTACACAGCCCTGAGCCAGCTTGCCTTGGATTGAGAAAAATTTGTCCAGGAAGACTTCCGCTTGCACACTACGAGCATAAACATTTGCTAGCGTGATACTTTGGCCCCGAATGTCCCCAACCACAATTAAGAACCAACCGTTTTTGTCCTTTTTTAATAAGGTAGCATTCAGCGGTATTCTGTTATGGATGAGGATAGCCATTCCTCTCCTCTTTTTACTTGCTGAGGCTGAGAACCACATCCTGTATCTACTATCAATATATTTAGGGGAGCTGGACTTGGAGAAATGCATCTCCTGTATCAGAATAATGTCTGGGTCAGATCGTTTATAGTCAGTTAAGGCCACCCGTCGCTTCTGGGGGCTGTTAAAGCCCTTCACATTGTGGGATAATATTACAAAGTCTATACCCATTTGTGAAGATTAATAACCACACTTGTCTGCGAGCTACCTGATCATGTAGGGCTATCACATGAGAGGACCTCTCAGCCGAGCCGGTCCACTCCCACCGCATGCGCTCCATCTGCATGGGAAAGAAACAATGGGGTACACAAAAGGGAAACATTGAGACACTGACGAATAAACACACCAACAAATTTAATGAACAACCGGTGACTGACCAGGGACTAGCCCCGTCTGCCACCTTATTTGCCCCTCCTGGGCATCCAGCCTGGGCGCAGTCCTGGATGATCTTCCTCTGGCTTCCAAGGCCCTTGTCTGCTGGCCCAGTGGGGACTTGCATGAGCCACCCGGGCGTGAGCCCTCTGGTGCTCATGTGGAGACCCATGCCGATGGCGGGAATGGACACAAACCCCCATCCCCAACCTCCTCCTTTCATATGAACTTTCAAAACAAAACATCCACGCTAGGTCAACTGACCTTCCCCCCACTCTCCCTTCCCTGCGGGGGGTCCTTTGTACGACCCTGATAACTATGCTATAGGCTATAACTGCATACCTCTAATCAAACCTAACTTCTCTATCTCCCAAACGGAATCTCTCCACTCCTACCACAACTAATCCTTCTATCCTACTCTTACTCCTAACCACCGAGGCTCATCCAGCTCCTTTCTTCCTGTCCCCCTCTCTTAAGCCTCCCCTATTTCCTTTCCCCTCTTCCCGAGGTGACACCATGCAAACCGATTTCGGGCGCCCACCTCAGGCCTGTTCCGAGGCTTCCTGTGAACATAGCTACCAGCCTTGTTCCGCTCTCAATATCGCCTTTTGGGCCAGTAGGGCCGTCCTCTCTTTCCTTTTCTGCCCTCTCCACTCCCTGTCTACTACTCTCCTCCCCGCCTCTGCCTCAGCTCCTCTTGTAGATCTCTTCCAGAACCCCCAACCTCCCCCCTCTCCCCCCCTCCTTTCCCTCTTCCCCCGTCCTCATCCCCCCTCCTCTCCCTCTTCCCCCCTCCGCTCCCCCCCTCCTTTCCCTCTCCCCCTCCTTTCCTCTTCCCCCCTTTTCTCCCTCTTCCCCCCTCCTCTCCCTCTTTTCCCTCCTATCGCCTTTTCCTCTAACCGACCCTCTATCTCCTCCTTTCGCCTCCCCCTTAGCTAGGAGTCTCCCCTAACGGTCCTTGTCCAAGTCCGCTGTAGCCGGCGAATTTCTTCCTCTATTGGTGCGCTTCGTATTGTACGCGAGAACGTTGGAATTACGGCGCCTCTGCTGACGTCATCTGGGGCCGCCATTTTGCCCCTCCAAGATGTCCGCCTGTCTATTTCCGGTGACGCACATCCGGTCGACGACATTCGGCGCCCGGATGCCCGCTAGGACGGTCACTTTCCCGCTCGTTTTTCCCACTGGATCTACCTCCTCCTGCGCCTCACGCCATGGCGCCCCTGCCCTCCACCAACGCCATCTTGCCTGTCTGCGTTCCAACTCCTTCGATCCTCTTAACTGCTCCTGTCTCCATCTCAGCTAGACCGTAAGTTTAATTTTTAGCTTTATTTTATGTTTGGCACTTTATAGTGTCCCACAGTATCTCTGCTATCTGCCTTTTCACTTCTTTACTCGGACCTACCCCCTTGGCAGGAGCCTGTAACAAAAACTGGGAGAGTCCACGCTTGGGAGTTCAAACTTGCTTTAATAGTCCGAAACTTCAGGCAACTTTAAGCAGCATATAACCAACAGTAATTTATAACAGTCTCTTAAGCAATTAGTTAATCCTCCTCCGGATCACTCGCTCCGTTGATCCTCCTTGGCTTTCCCGCTTTTTGCCACTCTGGCTCCGGTGATCGTTCTCTGGGTGGGCTTGCGGCCGTTCCCTCCTTTGCTCCAACTTTACGGAGAAAGACTTCTCCTTCATCCATCTCCTTGATAGAGATGGCCCTCCTGTTTTTGATAACCAAGAGGCCAAACGGGAATGTCCATCGGTAACGGAAGGCTCTTTCTCGCAGGACCCTCGTTATTGGTTGTAGTCTTCTCCTCCTGGCTAACGTTACCGGGGAGAGGTCTTGGAAGATCTGCAGGGTCACATCCTCGAACCGGCAGGCCCCGTCCGCCTTAGTTTTCTAGCACACCGTGTCCCTTGTGCGGAAGTAGTGGAGCCTTGCTATTATGTCGCGAGGTTGTTCTGTAGCTAGCGGCCGGCTTCGTAGGGCTCGGTGGCAACCGTCCATCATCAGTTCGTTCTCCGGTACGTCCGGGAGTAGCGCCGTCAGCCATCGGGATACAAACCTCTGCACATCAGTGACCAACTCTGGTATACCGCGAACCCTGATATTGTTACGGCATTCCCTATTCTCCGCGTCTTTTGCCGGTCTGCTATTTCCGCTACTTGGGTTTGCAGTTGGGATGCTTTCTTTGCCGATTTAGTCGTGGCCGCCATATTTTCCTCCAGGGCCGCGGTTCACTCTCCCACGCTTTGCACCTCTTTTCGGAGCTCTTGGACCTCTGCCTGGAGTAGGGTCTTCAGGTCTCGATACAGCCTGTCAAAATCGCATCGGCAGTCAGGCAGTTGTTCAGGACCCTCCACTATGTATTCGTCCCGATCGGAGTCGGAGCCCCCGTTTGAACTCGGCGCCATTTCTGTCTCGGTGCTCCGCGCGCTAGATCTGGTGAGGTATTTCCTCAGATCTCCCGCATTCTTTCTTTTTGCGCTTTGTGGAGCCATCCCTATGTTTTCCCCACTTAGGCTGAAGAAACGCAGGGTCTTTTGGCAAGCTTTAATGTGGATATTTTAATGTTTCGCTGACAGCGGGGGACGGAGCTCAAGGCTTATGCTTCCATCCACCTCACCATCACGCATGCGCCTCTCCAAAGGGAATTTTATAGAAACATTCTATACAGTGGCTTTAATGGATCTCAAATAGTTGTGTCTAAATACTACTACTATAGTAAAGAAAAATCTGTCTAAAGAAGAACAATGGGCCCTTAATAACATCAGGGACAATGGCGATCTCATTGTCAGGCAGGCAAACAAGGGGGAGGTGGGAGCAATTGTCCTGCAAGATCGGATTATCTATTAGAGGCTGATCATCTCCTACAGGACACTTCCTCTTACTGTATACTAGATCAAGACCTGGTAATGGAATACCAATTGGAGTTTAAAGATCTCCTTCTAGAAGCACAAACAGCAGGTATCATTACAAAATCAGAATTTAAGTTCTTATATATCCAATATCCAAGGACACTGTTTTTTTTTATCACATTCCGAAATTTCATAATGATACTAGTAATCCTCCAGGGAGGCCCATAATATCTGGGGTGGAGTTGATGACGTCCAACGTGTCCCAGTATGTCGACTATTTCTTACAACCATATGTCACCAAGCTAAAATCATGCATCAGGGACACGTTGCATGTCATCGTCTCCACCTCTGACATCATTTGGAAAGATATGTTGTGTTGGGCTACAGTACATGTGATGTATCCTCATTATACACTTGTATAGATCACACTAAGGGGGTAAATGCCATGGATGACTTTTTACAATTAGATTTGAAGTTACATCCATCACAAAGCAGGTTCATCTTATCATGCATCGCATTTATATTAACATACTTATTTTTTATTCAATGGCACTGTAGACGGACGTTCACAGAGGTACACAATTGGAGACTTTTATAAGGTGAAATTATAATAAGGCTTTATTGTGCCTTTTCCTTTTCATCAGGAAATCCATCCAAACACAGGGGGGGGGGGGAACAAAGCTTCTATTCACTTGGGAGTATTTCTAGTGAAACACTATGCAATAATTCACATCGCCCTTAGTCAAGCATTTCTCCCAGCCCCAAAAACATAGCATGAAATAAGCAGATATAAGAAGTCTCTTAAGAATGAAAGTCTTATCTGTTTCTTGGAGGGAAAATCTTCTCCGTTCCTGTTTCAGCTCCCTTCTCTCAGGGTGAGTCAGCTTCAGGTTTAGTAGTTTTCCCTGTGTCTTGAAATCAGCTCTGCTGTGTCTTCTGGCAGAGATCAAGACATGGTCAGCTCCAGAGATCTGTGTTCTCTTGGTCAGTCTCTCCTGGGAGACTCAAGAACCCCTGCTCTGTCTCCAAAGGTCAGCTCACAAGTGAGCTAAGGAGTCCCTTCCTGTCTCAACAGACAGGCTTTTGTAAGCAATCTAAATAGGGCAGATGGTGTTTATTAATTGATTACCAGCAGTTAACCACCACACTGCTAGATTAAAGGCACATTACTTGAACAGGGATTACTCCCCTGTTACAGGCACATATTATTTACAGACCTGTGAAATGGCCAGGGATGAAAGAAAAGAGGGGGTACCCAATGCTCTCCTAATCTACTGTAAGTAGGAATGGAAGTGGAATAAGGTGCACACGGGATAACAGTCAATATATATATATATATATATATATATATACACACAAATAGGTTGCAGAAAATAACCCAAAGACACCTGACTGCACTCAATCCAATATATAGACTGGTATAGTAGCCGGAAGTATTCAATCCATTGAGCAATAGTATGCCATATAGCTACACCAATATCAATAGTAATAAAATATTTTATTCAGTATAAGTAACCAACATGATTTCTGCCGCTTAATGCCTCACCAAGGCTATGATAGCATACCCGCCCTGGTGCAAGAGAAATTGTGTAGTAGGAAATAATCAGCGAAAAACTTCAAGGTCTCTCATAAACCAGAGACAAATGATTTATAGTCACTGGTACTATGAGACATAGGTACACTATGGGTATATGAGACCTGAAGTGTCTAAGTAAAACAATGCTGTATGATTGGGTCAAATGCAATTAGTCTTCACTAGTGGAGACGGAATTGGTTACACGTGGTGATCTTAAAAAAGACCTGAAGTCCCTGTTCAATTATTTAAAATCTCTGCGAGTTTAAGGAGATAAGGAAAGACATTAATCTCATAGGTGACAGGACTGATAAACTGGAGAGAAAATGGACACTACAATAAAAGCAGTTAAAAAAACCAGAGAAAACAACTGCATTTTTGAAAGCACAAGTAGCAAGCATCATTGACAAGCAAGATGATGTCGAAAATAGAGATAGGCGAAATAATGTGCGAATCAGGGGGATCCCAAAGGAAATAGTGGAAATTGAGGACTTTATATCCAGATGGATAACCTCGCTCCTTCCAGGAAAAACGGAGGCAGATATTTTCCTGGACAGATGTCACAGGGCCCTAAGAGCCCGTCCCCAACCGAGTGAGACCCCCAGGGATGTGATCATATGATTTGACTACTTCAAAGTGAAAGAGGCACTATGTATGATCACACGGAACTCTACCACCATAACCTTTGAAGAGAAAAACCTACAGGTCTATCAGGATCTGTCTCCTTACACTTTGGAGAGGAGACGCAGACTACAGCCAATAACCAGAGTCCCGAGGGAACATGGCATCTGATACCGGTGAACATTTCCCTTTGGGCTCTTGGTGAAATAAGAAGGCCAGACAGTGTCCATCAGGTCACTAGAAGAAGGTGGCGAATTAGTATCAAAGTATCAAAACTGGGTAGCAAATTTTACCTACCGTGCAGAGAAAGAGCCTGCTCTGGAGGAGTCCTGGAGGGAGGTGACCCGATCATCACGCGGTCGGGGGAGAATGGAGTATGTATTTATGTCTTTATTAATGTACATAGCACTTCACATTAGTAATACACGTGACAATCGTATAAATAACAAATAGTACAAATAACAGATCGTGGTAATAAGTGCTTCAGACATAAAAGTAACATTGTAGAAAAGGAATCCCTTCTCCGAAGAGCTTACAATCGAATTGTTGGGGAGAACGTACAAAGACAGTAGGAGGGCATTCAGGTAAGTGCGTCTGCAGGAGGCCAAGCTTTATGTACCTTAAGACCTTAAAGAGACATGGTAACTTCCCCAGACAAACCCATTAAGCTTTGAAAGACATTCCCAATTCTGAATTTTTTAGGTACCTTCAGATCTGGGCTTTTTATAATAAAATTACTCCCTGCCCTCCACTGACGAATTTTGAAAAACTCTGTATATTAGAAACAGATACGAGTGGACTAACCTCTCTATTGTACAGGGAAGTGATCTGCTCTAGAGCGGAGTATGAAAGGAAACTTTCATATATGGCTAAGTTGGAAGCAGATTTAGGGGAAGAATTAGACCCAGAAGACTGGGAAGGGATTTTTCTGTCGGCTTCAAAAAGCTCAATCTGCACGACCTTAAAGTAGAACGCAAATAAAGTCCTAATGAGGTGGTATCTCACTCCACTTAGAATATCCAAATTCATCCCGGGTTACTCCCCATTGTGCCCTAGACAATGTGGAGAGCCGGCAGACTTGTTGCACATGCTGTGGTCCTGCCCTCGTTTGACTCCCCTATGAGAGCAAATTAAGGATTGGCTATAGAGGATCTTGGGCCTTGAAATCCCTATGTGGCTGTTCTTATTAAACAGACCACTACAGTGAATCCCACAATGATACTGCTTTGATAGTTCTAGATGCGTTCTCCTTTGACTAGTGGAAGGAGTATTAGGGTAGAAAAATGAGAAGGGGACCGCACGGGAGCCAGAACGACCAATTACAACATGGGAGTTAAGCCAAACTCTGGACGCTCCCACAGGTGACGGGAACAAATAAAATATAAGAAAAAAAGAGGGAAAGACCTTCATCACATCCCCCTTCCTTCCCCCACCCCCTCCCAGTTCTCATTGGTTATTTCTTTATGATTTGTATATGATTTACATGATATCTGAGAACACCAAGACGTCTTGTTTGTATAATCGAAATGAAATATAATATGTATGAAGACAAGAATATCAATAAAAATTTAAGTTAAAAAAAGAAAAAAGGCAAGGAGCATCAAAACAATGTTAGCCCCAAGCAAGCTTAAATGAAGTAATGAGGTCAGTGTAACAGCCAATACAAACAAGAGTAAAGGTAATTTTTGCTGTGGAAGAAGTCTGTGCATAACCTGTAAACATTTAAGAAAAACAAACAAATTTACATCATT
Source organism: Ascaphus truei (assembly GCF_040206685.1). NCBI lineage: Eukaryota > Metazoa > Chordata > Amphibia > Anura > Ascaphidae > Ascaphus > Ascaphus truei. Next base: position 35,885,525 of record NC_134497.1, on the reverse strand, counting down.
TTCAAATGGAACAACACATGAACTGAATGACAATATTAATTGCCTAACCACTCATGTGGTGTATCTGGTTTCGTGCCAATGCGGCCTACAATATGTTGGGTGAACATCTAGGGCAGAGATGGGCAACCTATTTTGCAATGTAGCCACAGGTGTGGCGAATGAGAAGTGAAAATCGCCATACCATCTAAAAATTGAGAAAATATGTTGCTTAATCGAACATTTAAAACAACACACACTGTTCGTCTGCTTCACTCACCTCAGCACTATCACCTGCTACTGGTTCACTTTGTTTTCGAATCACCCACTTATCCATCTCTCGTGGAGAATTTGGAAAAATGTTAATAAATAGCTAAAGGTCGGGTCTAGACTCTAACTGAATGCAGAGGGGTGTATTGTATGGCGGTGTTGCGTCAATAACTCATTCAGAAAGTGGAAATGGAAACCAGCACGCGCCGTCAGGAGAAAGTTTATTCTACTGTGGGAGCTGCAAAATCAAATCCGCCACACTTTCATGGCCAATTAGCCACTTGTGATGATTGACGACAGGGTAGCCCAACTCGGATATAGGGCATTGAGCACACGGTTTCTTGAACACCGGAGAAACGTGATACATGGATTCTATTTGCATATCTTCTCCCGACTTTTCACACTGGCACATGGTAAAGACCCGTGCAAACTTTCTATAATGAGGATTACATACATCTCACCCTATGTTTTTGGGGGCGATAGGTTCAAGAGGTTATGTATCAGAGAGACCTACTGGATGTATGTTCTGGGAACACTGCATCCAGACGGACTCAATGACTATTGACGTCAGCACGGTAGTTTAGTGATCCAAACCTGTCTTATAGTAAAGATTGTTTCCAGATGTCTGGTTTGGATGTGCTTCGCCATGTTCCCTTTGGAGAGAATGCCAGGTCTGTGACATATCTGCTATTAAACATAACTATGCAGGGGGCGTGTCCTACAGCCAATCGGTCACACAGCCACAGGAGCTCCGTGCAGGACCACGGGGAAAAGACTAAGGGATACGCGGGAGAGCTCCGGGATGGCCCCAGTTGAAAGGGGAACCCCCGAGCTACTGTCCGGTGCTCTCTCCCGCCAACGATCTGCCGCTGAAACCCCGGCAGAGACCAGCAAAGTGCGGGCTCAATGCCGCTCACGGGGCGGATCCAAGATGGTGCCAGCTAACTCCACTCTCCCCGAGGAGAGTTTCTAAGGAGGGAGAGGTGGCCAGAGCAGCCCGACAGCCCAGAGCACAACAGAAGCCGCACAAGAGCTGAAAAATCAGCAGTGGTGCTCGGGAAGTGGCGGGAGCAACAACACCCCCCCCTCCCTCCTCTCCCTTCTGAAGCCGCAGAGCAGATACTCTTCTGGGCGGTAGGGTGAGTAGCTACACCCGCCCCCCCTGACCGGAGCACAGTCGGGACTGGCAGGCTGGCTGACCCATGTCTCCCAGGACCCCAGATGGTAGCTGCCCACAGGAATGAGTGAGGGAGCTAAGGGAGATGTGGCAGGCAGTGGACGAGACGACGAGCGGAAAAGTTATGGATAAACTTACGGTAATAATTAGCGAAGCCAAGGAATCGCTGAATCGCTTTAAGAGAAGTGAGCTGGGGCCAATCCAGAACTGCCTTGAGTTTATGCGGGTCCATGGTGAACCCCTCATCAGAAATTATATAACCTAAGAAAGAGGTACTGTAGAAGTTTGGTGAAACATACATTTCTCCATCTTGGCGTAGAGATGATTTTTGAGGTGAGACAGGACCAGCTTGGTGTGCTGTACAGTACGTATGTGTTCCGAGAGGGATTTAGAAAAAATGAGAATGTCATCGAGGTATACAATAACACAGGTGTTCAGGACATCGTGAAAAATCTCGTTCACAAACTCCTGGAAAACCGCTGGTGCATTACATAGTCCAAAAGGCATAACCAAATATTCATAGTGGCCGTCGCGTGTGTTAAAGGCCGTCTTCCATTTGTCCCTTTGTCGGATGCGTATGAGATTGTAAGCTCTGCGGAGATCGAGTTTAGAAAAGATAGTGGCACATTGCAACCGGTCAAACAGTTCTGAGATGAGAGGTAAGGGATAACGGTTCTTTAGGGTAATTTTGTTAAGGCATCTGTAGTCTATTGTAAAACATACAGGACACCTACAAGCTCATATTGAACCCCCAAAATAACCATCCCATATATAAGCGTATAAGTGTCACAGAGGAGTGCTACTGAACATGGCAATATATATTTAAAACCAGAGAAAGAACATGAAACATACACAGAGCTCAGTGCACATTCAATGACACCTATATACGGCACAGTGCCTAATTATATATATATATAGATATCTTTTGAATAAAATGGTCTTTTAGTTTAACTCTTTGGCCAAAGTGTTATAAGCCCTTGAGCCCCTACATGGCAGACCACGTCTCAAGGGTACTGTGACAGGGTAAATAAAAGCCACCAGTTATATGCCTGGAAAACCTATGTCTAGTCTGCAGTGCAGCACTGACTAGGTTAACTTCAGCTGGGAACCTCAGGACAATTTGTTGGATCCCAGCTGCCTAATCAAGGTGTGTTAAAACCCAGGCTGTAGACACATGGAGCCTGGCTGCTGAGGAGAGAGGAGTAAGCTGCTAAAGATTACTGAAACAAGGTCTGAGTAGCAAAGTAGTTGAATTGTGAACTGTCTGTCCCTTGCATAGAAAAAGGGTAGCTACCTTATATATAAACTGTCTGCTAAAGAGAAACTGTTTTTGTTTCGTTTACTGAAGAAAAAGCCATTTTTGTTTGTTGCTGAAGAAAAAGCCATTTTCGTTTGTTGCTGAAAAAAAGCCATTTTCGTTTGTTGCTGAAGAAAAAGCCATTTTAGTTTGTTGCTGATGAAAAGCTATTTTTGTTTTGTGTGCTGTATATCTTTTAAGGCTAAATAAATAAGCCGTGTCAAGAAACCCACGTGTGTAGTAGCATGTACCCTGCAACATATGGTGTCAAGAATTGGGAAGGATATTTTTTCAAAAGGCTCCTGCAGTTAAAGGGCCACACACACACACACAAGAATGGAAGAAATTTTGAAAGAGTTTCTGTGCGAGCAGACCAGACAGCAGGGACAGAATGCAGGAGCAGGCCCGGCTGCAAGCGGAGAGAGATGAAAGACTACAAGCAGCACAGGATGAGCGGATTGCCAAACTGCTGACCCAATTCCAAGGGTCTGCCAGTGCAGAACTGGCAAGCACACCCCCGATACTCCTGAGGAAAATGGCTCCGAACGAGGATCCAGAGGCTTTTTTACTAACATTTGAAAGAGTCGCCGAAGCTCAGGGCTGGGCTGCAGATTGCTGGGCAACTGCTTTGGCCCCGCTCCTCATAGGAGAAGCCCAGGCCTCATATCAAGGCCTCCCTACAGACCAGGCAATGGACTACCGACAAGTAAAAGCCGCCATACTGGATCGCTTAGGTCTGACCCCCGAGACCTACCGGCAGCAGTTCCGGAACATGAAGTACACCGCTAAGATGAGACCCCGTGTCCTCGCTCAGTGATTATTGGACTTGTGTACGCGCTGGATACAACCAGAGGAGTGCACTAAGGAGGCAATTCTTGAGCAGGTGGTTTTGGAACAATTTCTACAAATAATACCCCCTTCCGCACGCTCGTGGGTAAAACGCCACGCTGCTGAAACCCTAGCTTTGGCCGTCCGACTCGTGGAGAACTTCCTTGGAGCTGAGCAGCAGGCGAGTGTCCTGGACCCGACTCCACCGGCACTTGCGGACGCCCAAAGAGGGAAGTTGGATCAATGGGGAACCTACGGCCCGTCATGGAACCGCCAAGTCCAATGAAAGGAGCAGTCGTTCCAGCAAGGACGGAGTCCAAATGCTGGTCCCCGCAGAGACCCTCATCTCCTTCCGGATGTCGGCTGATCGCAAAATGGGAGGAACTTCCGAGGACGTCGCCCACAGGACCCACCAGATGCCTGGTCTCCAGTAACCGGTCCAGCGGAGTACTATCCACAGCCCCCTCCTGCGAGGGAACCCTCTCCATGTTCCGCCTGCGGAAAACAAGACCACCGGTATGTGGACTGTCCACTGATGGATTGTTCATTCAGCAGAACCGTCGCCTTGGCTTTTACTGGGGAAAATTACAAGCCCATGCTACTTCCAGCCCTGATTGGGGGGAAAAACTTCCAGGCCCTTGTAGATTCGGGCTCTGGGAAAACTCTCGTCCTCCAGGAACTGTTACCGCCCAACGTATGTTCTTTTGACTCCCCATGGAGCATAGAATGTATACACGGCGATGTAAACCGCTATCCGATGGCCAAAATCCGGCTACAGGTAAAAGGTCAGGAGGCTTACCTCGAAGTAGGAGTCGCTCCTTGGCTCCCTGCCCCCGTTGTGCACGGTCGGGACTGGCCTTTCTTTTCGGACCTAATGGCCCCAGTCTTTCACGAGGAGCCTCCTTCTAGGGCTCAGGAGAACCCTGGCAAACTGTTCCCCTTCTCTGCAGACCTTTTTCCCAGTAGACACCGGGTTCAAAAGACTCGGAAGCAAAGACGCTTGGACAAACAGGATTGGTTGCAGAAATCTGGGTCTCAAGGTGACCATTCTAGTAGTCAGAGGTCACAAGTGATGGCTGGGGATGGCCAAAGGGAGGGGGATATGAGCCCTGGAGATTTTCCAGACCTGTACCTCCCTGACTTTCGCCAAAAGCAAAGGGAAGACCCAGTCCTTGCTAGACAGTATGACAAGGTGGTGAAAATTGATGAACAGATTTTAGATGCACAGGGGGTGATAGTATTCCCCCATTTTGAGCTATCAAAGGATATCCTATATAGGGTGAATAGGCAGACACAAACAGGGGAGGTCACCAGACAGATATTGGTTCCCAAGGCGTTTGTTAAATCTGTGTTCTCTCTAGCCCATACTGTCCCTTGGGGTGGTCACCTGGGCAGGGATAAAACATTGGACTGTATTTCATCCCGACTCTATTGGCCAGGGATGCATAGTTATATTGCTAAGCTATGTGCAGCATGTCAGGAGTGTCAGCTAACTAGTCCAAAAGAACAAAAACCAGCCCCTTTGGTTCCTCTACCCTTGGTGTCAGTTCCTTTTGAGAGGATTGGGGTAGACTTGGTAGGACCTCTTGAACCTTCTGCGAAAGGACACAGGTTTATCCTTGTAATAGTTGATTATGCGACAAGATACCCTGAGGCGTTCCCCCTGAGAACAGCAATGGCGAAGCAAGTAGCCAACAAGTTGTTGGAACTATTCTCACGGGTTGGACTTCCCCAGGTTATGTTGACAGATCAAGGTACAAATTTCATGGCTAAACTGATGCAGGATGTCTTAAAGTTACTAGAGGTCAAGTCAGTTCGGACATCGGTCTACCATCCACAGACTGACGGATTGGTGGAAAGATTTAACCGAACTCTAAAAGGGATGCTGAGGAAATTTGTTGATTCAGAGAAGAGAGCCTGGGATGAACTTCTCCCTTTTCTGCTGTTTACAGTGCGGGAAGTTCCCCAGGCCTCCACGGGATTCTCTCCATTTGAATTGCTCTATGGCCCCCAACCCCTGGGTATCCTAGACCTCCTTAAGGAGTCCTGGGAGGAACAGCAGTCCCATTCTAAGAATACCTTGCAATATGTACTAGACCTTAGGAAGTGCCTAGATGTGGTCGGCCATTTTGCCAGGGAGAATCTTAGATCAGCCCAGGATAGTCAGGAGAGACATTACAATCAGAATGCTCGCATGAGAGTGTTTCACCAGACCAGGTGATGTTATTGTTACCCAGTTGCGAGAGTAAACTCCTGGCCAAATGGCAGGGCCCATTCGAAGTACTCCGCCGTACGGGTGATGTGGATTACGAGATCGCTAAACCAGGGTCCAGGAAGGGTAAACAAATTTACCATGTGAACTTGCTGAAACTCTGGAAGATGCAGCGGTCTCTATTCATCCACCCGGTGGAGGAGGAAACGGACTTGGGTCCTCAGCCTCCATGGGAGAATATCGTGAGTGACGATAAAATCCCAATGGATAAACAGTTGTCCTCTGAACAAAAAGGGGACTTGTTAGCAATAATTACACAATTCCAGGATGTTTTTTCTGACTTACCAGGACAAACTAACTTAATTTCCCATGCAATCGAGACAGCACCTGGGTTAAAAGTACGTCCTTATAGGTTGCCTGAAAGTCGTAGGGCTCTGGTAGAGAAGGAGGTTCAAGAAATGTTACACTTAGGAGTGATTGAGGAATCATGCAGTGAGTGGTGTAGTCCACTAATTATGGTCCCTAAACCCGATGGGAAGGTAAGATTTTGTGTGGACCTCCGAAAGGTCAATGCGGTATCCAAGTTTGACGCATATCCGATGCCAGGGGTGGACGAATTAATTGCCGCCCTTGGTAACGCGGAATATATATCCACGTTGGACTTGACAAAAGGATACTGGCAAATACCCTTAGAGGAAAAGTCCAAATGCAAAACAGCCTTTGCCACTCCCATGGGTTTATACCAGTTTGTGACAATGCCATTTGGACTGCATGGAGCCCCAGCCACTTTTCAGAGACTCATGGATAAGGTACTGAGGCCCCATAGGAATTATGCCGCAGCCTACCTAGATGACATTGTTATTTATAGTAAACACTGGCGGGCCCATCTAAATAGGCTGAAAGCGGTCCTCAAATCTCTAAGAGGGGCAGGGCTCACAGCCAACCCTAAGAAATGTGCCTTGGGTAAAGCGGAAACCAAATACTTAGGGTATGCAGTAGGAGGTGGAAAAGTAAGGCCACCAGCCGACAAGGTAGCTGCCCTGAAAGAAGTTCCGACCCCCCAAACAAAAATGCAGGTACGCTCTCTGCTGGGTTTAGCAGGGTACTACCGGCGGTTCATCCCCAACTATTCGGAAATGGCAGCCCCTTTAACGGACCTCACAAAAAAGTGTGCCCCTACACAAGTGGTGTGGTCAAGGGATTGTTAGAGAGCCTTTGAGGACATAAAAAGGTGTCTATCAGAGGGTCCCATCCTTAGAAGCCCAGACATCAACAGCCCTTTTATAGTGCAAACAGATGCATCAGAGATAGGACTAGGGGCAGTGTTGTCACAACAGTTTGAGGGAGTTGAACATCCTATCCTTTTCCTGAGTAGGAAATTGTTCCCATGGAAAAAAAAACTACTCAGTGATTACGAAAGAGTGCCTCGCAGTAAAGTGGGCAATCGAGGCTTTGAGGCATTACCTGGCAGGAGTCCATTTTACTTTGGTGACGGATCATGCTCCACTGAAGTGGTAAAATAGCATGAAGGATTCCAATGCTAGATTGACTAGGTGGTATATGGCCCTCCAACCCTTCTCATATGAGATTCAGCATAGGCCGGGAAAAGAGAACGCAAATGTTGACTTCTTTTCTAGAGAAGGGGTGGATGGTCGGGCTTCAGCCGTGAGTAGCCCCAGCCACACACTAACAGGGAAAGAATGTGACAGGGTAAATAAAAGCCACCAGTTATATGCCTGGAAAACCTATGTCAAGTCTCCAGTGCAGCACTGACTAGGTTAACTTCAGCTGGGAACCTCAGGACAATTTGTTGGATCCCAGCTGCATAATCAAGGTGTGTTAAAACCCAGGCTGTAGACACATGGAGCCTGGCTGTTGAGGAGAGAGGAGTAAGCTGCAAAAGATTACTGAAACAAGTTCTGAGTAGCAAAGTAGTTGAATTGTGAACTGTCCCCTGCATAGAAAAAGGGTAGCTACCTTATATATAAACTGTCTGCTAAAGAGAAACTGTTTTTGTTTGATTTGCTGAAGAAATAGCCATTTTCGTTTGTTGCTGAAGAAAAAGCCATTTTTGTTTGTTGCTGAAGAAAAAGCCATTTTCGTTTGTTGCTGATGAAAAGCTATTTTTGTTTTGTGTGCTGTATATCTTTTAAGGCTAAATAAATAAGCCTTGTCAAGAAACCCACGTGTGTAGTTGCATGTACCCTGCAACAGGTACCTAACACTAATATAAATTCTTAATAACCTGTACATTACCAGGAAGACTGATTTATAATAAATCTGTCAAAATTAGTTGCATAGTTCTAAGTCTGATTGAAGCTCTTATTAACCTGTACAATCAAACTGTAAGCAAGTTCCCGTGAGAGTGGGAAATGCAATGGAGTGAGCTTTTACCATTTAAAAGTGGGAGGGGGTGAGCTTCAAACCTGGGAAGGAAGAGCCACACTCCAAAACAGCTGAACAGAATTGCAAAAACATACAGAAGCCCTATAAGCTCATATTGAACCCCCAAAATAACCACAACACATATATATATACATACAAGTGTCAAAAAAAGGCGTTCTACTGAGCATGGCAATATATATTAAAATCAGAGACAGAACATAAAACACAGACAGAGCCCAATGCTACATCCATTCACATAAGTACACAGTACAGATTATGTGGCATATATAAGGTATAATACAATAGCATAAACCAGCAGCTATGTCAGTATATTATCTAAACTATTCATGTAGGGACTATTGAACTTACAAGTCAATCTGTGTTTTATAATGCATTGACCTATTACTGGCTATACCTAACTAGGCTATTTGATGCCAATAAGACACTCATAGAAGATCTTAGAGCTGCAATATTCCAGCACAAATACAGCAGCCATAGCAGTATATTCTGTATAGAACAACATTTATAAGTTTTATTGTCAAAATAGCAGAATCCTATACAGTATATCCTATGAGAGATCCCCCCACCACATCACAAACAGTGAAATCCAATGATAATATCAATATACACCTATACATATAGGGTGACATCTCCAAGTTACCCCATTATGATACTCTAGGCAAATAGAGCATCAATATAAACAACCTGTTCCACCAGAGGTCACCAATAGGTAATTTAACGGGCATTGTATTTAACAAAGCTAAGCCTACTAGGATTTTTTTTTTTTAACTATCCACACTATGTTCTCCATTTGTGGTGATCATCGCTTATAGTCAATTAGGAGTAACAGTATCTGGCTACATCAGAATACAAGACAGACTGTTTACCAATTGTGACAGAAACCAGGGGATGGTAATAAATTCCATATATAGGGCTCCCAGGATACTGAACAGTTTCTGTCCTGTTTAGACTGAACAGTGCAGCCTCATAATACATGCACTCCATCCCACAGTTTGGCAAGTGCTGGAACTGAGGGATGAGCGATCCAGACCAGAGTTTGTCTGCTGCCTGATTTCTGTCACCTGTCATGCTAATTAGAAATCAGGTACTTAAGACCTATTTCCTGTTTCCTCTCCCCTCTCCCCAAGAGCCTGGAGACAGGAAGGCTGCTGGAAGAAGAGAGGGGAAAAGCCTCTCCCCAAACAGGTTAAATCATTCTGTTCTTTTTGGTCTAAAACTGCGAAGTTACTTATTTTGTTGGTGAAAGTGGAAAAGCCACTTCAACCCTGAGTTAGGGAATATTTAAGTTAAGTTATCGCTCAGGTGAGCAGCTTTTTGTTTTGCTTGTGTTTCTATTGTATGCACTGTGGCAGTCTCAGTGCCTGGGACTGAATAAACCAGACACACCCTGTTTAAAGGAACAGCACGTGACGCCTCGTCATTTAACCTACCCTAAAAGACCGTGTTCTAACAGTCCCGGACTGACGGCGGAGCGCCGGAGTAAGCCGTTTGTCACATATGGTGGAGAATGCAGGCAGAACACTAAAAGGTCTGCGGGTTAAAGAACTTTAAAAAAAAAAAGGAGTTTTTTTTCTTTTCTCCTCCCCAAACAAGATGGAAGACGTGGTGAGTGTGCTGGTACGCAATGTCGCTGTCCAGAAAGACGTGAATGAAACCCAGCAGCAGCTGGTAATAGCCCAGCAAAAGACTAATGCAAACCAGCAAGAGACTAATGCAAACCAGCACCAGCTGTTAATAGCACAGCAAGAGGCGACTGCAGCTCTGCAAATCGCGAATGCAAACCAGCAAGAGACAAACCGCTTGCTGAGAGAGGAGCAACAACGGTTCGCCCAGGGCTTACAGCAGGAACTCGAGATCCTGAGGGGGACTATCAGTAACCTTCCACTGGCAGAGGCAGCCCCAGTCCCGAAAATGACCAGGGCAAGCCACTACCTTCAGAAGATGGGGCCCTCGGATGATGTGGAAACCTATCTTCTCACGTTTGAACGCACGGCACAGAGAGAGGGATGGCCAGAAACTGAGTGGGCCAGTCTAATCGCACCCTTCCTAAGCAGCGAATCCCAGAAGGCTTACTTTGATCTGGAGCCAGCCGAAGCTAACGTCTATGCAAAATTGAAGTTCGAGATCCTCGCCCGCCTCGGCGTAACCACGGCTGTTCGTGCCCAAAGATTCCACGCATGGTCCTTCACGTCGGATAAAGCCACCCGAAGCCAGATGTATGACCTCATCCACCTCGCCCGGAAGTGGCTACAACCCGAGATCAACTCAGCAAGCCACATCGTGGAACGGTTGGTCCTGGACCAGTTCTTGCGGAAACTTCCCTCTGCCCTACGCCGTTGGGTCAGTCAGAGTGACCCCCATAATGCAGACGAGCTGGTGGCCCTCGTAGAAAGATACAATGCAGCAGAAGAGCACCCGCAACCCATAGTCGTGGAGCAACCCCACTACTCAAGGTTCCAGGACTCTTCCAGAGACGGTAAAAGGGTACCAGGGTTAAGGGGGGCTGAAGAGCGATGACCGCCTTCACACAGCACCAGTAACAGTGGCTCGCACACTAAGGGCAACAGCCAACATGGGGAGCCGAAAAAGGGCTCTAAGTGGGACACAGACTATGGACCTAAATGTGTAAATTGTTATGAGAGGGGCCACACCGCGAAAGTCTGCCCACTAAATGCTGAACCCATGCAATGCAACAGCGTTGAACCTTATTCGCTTTGGTCCCAATGTATGGGCCCTAGCCCAGAGGACCCCTTGAATAACCATCTGTGGGCATTTGTAAAGGTTAATGGTAAGAGGGTTCGGGCACTTCTTGACTCTGGGAGCATGGTCACACTAGTGTCCGAATACCTGTTGCCCATTAAGAAGAAACAGGTAAACAGTTCACAAAGAGTGGCAATTTGTTGTATACATGGGGATAATCACGAATATTCCACTGTTGATGTTTTTTTTTAAACAGAGTTTGGTTCTTTAGATTTCAAAGTGGGTATAGTACCCAAACTGGCACATGATGTGTTAATAGGGACCGACTTTCCCCATTTTCTAAAAATGTGGTCCTCCTCTCAGAATAGCGCCCAGAGTTCGATAGCGGACCATAATGAAGTAACAGAAGAAACAAATCATTTCCCTTTTTCAGAAATAGAGGTTGACGAGTGCCCAAATAAGAAGGGGAAAAAGGAGGAGTGCTGTAAAATTCCCTTCCCCATGGCTACCTTGGTAGGGAATACCCCAAATCAAGATGTTGAACAGGCACTTACCACCCCAGAACAGGATAAGACCCTCGCTGACCTAGAGGTCAGTCCTGGGAGTTTTAAGAAGGCGCAGTGGGAAGACCCCACATTAGCGGTAGCAAGGGGGAATATACAGGACCAAAGTAGTACTCCTGGCCAACTGGACAGGTCACTTGCCTACCCCTACTTCGAGGTAGAGAATGACCTAGTATATCGGGTTGATAAAAGGAAATTAATTACAACTAAACAATTGTTGGTACCATGGACATTCCGTAATGTAGTATTACACCTCGCACATAGTCACCCATTGGGGGGAAACCTAGGGGTGGAAAAGACAAAAGAAAAGGTTCTCCGAAGCTTCTATTGGCCTGGGGTTCTGGCAGAAATTACAAATTATTGCTCCTCATGCCCAGAATATCAGATCACCGCCCGTTCAAAGCGTACCGCAGCCCATTGGTACCCCTTCCCATAATAGATGTACCATTTGATCGGATAGCTATGGATCTAGTAGGACCCCTAATAAAGTCTGCTAGGGGACATCAGCATATATTGGTAATATTAGATTATGCCACCTGATATCCAGATAGAAAAAATTAACCGTGTAGGAGCTCAAAAGAGTGTAGACAAAGGTGCCAGGCAGGGCAAAGTCAATATGAAAGCATTTAAATGGAGTTGACACCGGGTATATAAAGTCGGGTAGGACTGTGATAGGAGCAAGGTAAGTGACTAATAACGCAAGAGAGGGCTGTTAACGGGAGAATGGAAAGGTACTCACTCAATCCCTGACCCTGGCTGGCCGCCCGGTGTGGAGTCCACGCGACTCACAAGATCACCGCTCTGCTCTCCTCCTTCCAGCTCCAGTCCTGCATAGATGCGTCTCCCTCTGTGTTTGCGGCTGCTTCCGCTTCCGGTGGTGAACGCTGATCCTCGCAGCAGCGACTGAGAAAGTAAAGGATTCGTGGTCCATCCGCTCCAGAGAAAATAAGGTAAGAACTCACCAGCAAAAAGGGGTTAAAAACTAATTTATTGGGCTACATAAAAACAAAAAATAGACAGTGACAAACTCTCCCACGCGTTTCACGCCCACTATGGCGCTTTCTCAGAAAGCGCCATAGTGGGCGTGAAACGCGTGGGAGAGTTTGTCACTGTCTATTTTTTGTTTTTATGTAGCCCAATAAATTAGTTTTTAACCCCTTTTTGCTGGTGAGTTCTTACCTTATTTTCTCTGGAGCGGATGGACCACGAATCCTTTACTTTCTCAGTACCTGATATCCAGAGGCAGTTCCCCTACGTAGCACCTCTGCTAAAAACATAGCAAAAGAATTAGTAGTTCTGTTTTCCCGGGTCGGAATTCCTAAAGAGATCTTATCTGACCAGGGAACACCATTTATGTCCCAAGTAACAAAAGAGTTATGTAAACTCCTAAAAATCAAGCATCTCAGAACCTCAGTTTATCATCCACAAACAGATGATTTGGTGGAACGGTTCAATAAAACCTTAAAGAGCATGTTACGCAAGGCGGTCGATAAGGATGGGAAAAACTGGGATTGTTTGTTACCATACCTGTTATTTGCCATTAGGGAAGTTCCCCAATCATCCACAGGCTTCTCCCCGTTTGAACTATTGTATGGCCGACACCCAAGGGGCTTACTGGATATAGCCAAAGAGACTTGGGAACACGAGGTTACCCCTTACAGAAGTTTAATAGAGCATGTTGCCCAAATGCAGGACCGCATTGCTGAAGTCCTACCTATAGTGAGGGAACACATGGAAAAAGCTCAAGAAGCACAGAAGAATACGTATAATAAGGGTGTCAGAATTTTTTTTCCAGTAGATAGGGTACTATTTCTGGTTCTCACCGTAGAGAGTAAATTCCTTGCTAAGTGGCATGGGCCATATGAGGTCCTGGAAAGAGTGGGAGAAGTAAATTATAAGGTAAGACAGCCAGGTAGGAGGAAACCTGAGCAAATTTACCATATAAACCTACTTATGCCCTTGAAAGATAGAGAGGTCTTGTTAACCCTAGTACCCCCAGGTCCGTCAGAGAATCAAGAAACTGACCCAGAGGTTAGCATAGCTGAAACCCTGTCCGTTCATCAGAAACGAGAGGTCCAGAATTTAGTGAGAAGAAACAAAGAAGTCTTCTCTACACAGCCAGGTAGATCTAGCGTAATTGAACATGACATAGTCTCTGAACCGGGGGTCCGAATTAACCTTAAACCGTACCGAATCCCAGAGGCCAAAAGAGAGGCTATAAGTTTAGAGGTTAAAAAAATGCTAAACCTAGGCGTAATTGAGGAATCCCAAAGTGGGTGGAACAGCCCTATAGTTTTAGTCCCAAAGCCAGACGGTACAACGAGGTTTTGTAATGACTACCGGAAACTAAACGCGATGTCAAAATTTGATACTTATCCTATGCCCAGGGTGGATAAACTTGTAGAGAGACTGGGTAAAGCCCGATATCTCACAACCCTAGACCTAACAAAAGGGTACTGGCAGGTTCCCCTCACAGAAAGGGCAAAAGAAAAGACAGCCTACTCAACCCCAGACGGCCTCTTTCAGTATAGGGTGCTGCCTTTTGGCTTACATGGAGCTCCCGCCACATTCCAAAGAATGATGGATAAAATTTTAAAACCACATGCTCGGTATGCTGCCGACTACCTGGATGATGTGGTAATCCATAGTGAAGATTGGCAATCCCACCTTCCAAAGGTCCAAGCTGTGCTCGACTCAGTTCGGTCTGCTGGACTAACAGCTAACCCTGCTAAATGCACTAATGGTCTGGAGGAGGCCAAGTATCTGTGGTATTCTATTGGCAGAGGTTTACTCAAACCCCAAACACTCAAAGTAGAGGCGATACAAAATTGGCCAAGGCCAGTTACAAAAAAAAAAGTAAGGACCTTTTTGGGATTAATTGGCTACTATAGAAGGTTTATTCCCAATTTTGCAACTAAGGCAACCCCACTAACCGACCTCACAAAAGCAAGAGGACCGCTAATGGTAAAGTGGTCCCCCGAAACCAAACAGGCCTTTAGAAGCCTGAAAGAAGCTTTCTGTGCCCAACCAGTGTTGGTCACACCTGACTTCTCCAAAGAATTCGTAGTCCAAACCGACGCATCTGAGGTAGGGCTGGGGGCGGTACTCTCCCAGGAGTCTCAAGGTGAGGAGCACCCCATCCTTTATTTAAGTAGGAAACTAAATCCCCAGGAGAAAAATTACTCTATACTCGAGAAAGAGTGTCTCGCAATAAAGTGGGCTGTAGAGACGGTCAAATACTATCTGTTGGGGAGAAAATTCCGGTTGGTCACAGATCATGCACCTCTTACCTAGATGTGTCAAAACAGAGAGAAGAATGCTAGAGTGACCAGGTGGTTCCTAAGCCTACAACCCTTTAAATTTTCTGTGAAACACAGGTCAGGGCACAAACATGGCAATGCCGACGGGTTGTCAAGGATGCACTCCCTAATATCCATGGTCGCTCATCCCTCGGGGTCTGAGCTGGCGGGGAGGATATGTGACAGAAACCAGGGAATGGAAATAAATTCCATATATAGGGCTCCCAGGATACTGAACAGTTTCTGTCCTGTTTAGGCTGAACAGTGCAGCCTCATAATACATGCACTCCATCCCACAGTTTGGCAAGTGCTGGAACTGAGGGATGAGCGATCCAGACCAGAGTTTGTCTGCTGCCTGATTTCTGTCACCTGTCATGCTAATTAGAAATCAGGTACTTAAGACCTATTTCCTGTTTCCTCTCCCCTCTCCCCAAGAGCCTGGAGACAGGATGGCTGCTGGAAGCAGAGAGGGGAAAAGCCTCTCCCCAAACAGGTTAAATCATTCTGTTCTTTTTGGTCTAAAACTGCAAAGTTACTTATTTTGTTGGTGAAAGTGGAAAAGCCACTTCAACCCTGAGTTAGGGAATATTTAAGTTAAGTTATCGCTCAGGTGAGCAGCTTTTTGTTTTGCTTGTGTTTCTATTGTATGCACTGTGGCAGTCTCAGTGCCTGGGACTGAATAAACCAGACATACCCTGTTTAAAGGAACAGCACGTGACGCCTCGTCATTTAACCTACCCTAAAAGACTGTGTTCTAACAGTCCCGGACTGACGGCGGAGCCCCGGAGTAAGCCGTTTGTCACACCATTTAGTGGTGATGCTCACTTTTTGATAAAACGGATCTAACCACCATCTGGTCCTAACAGGACTGGGGGAGAATATCCTTTCGTTCAAGTGTGAATAATAAACTTTGTTTGTTCTTGTACATACATTGTCGCATTTCTTTGACACAAGATTGGGATATATTACCTAGAATAGTGTTTCTACCAGGGACATGTGTCTGTTTTTTGTTGTTAAGTCCACCAATATTTTATGATTACTACATTAATAAAGGTTTATTTTAATTTATTCATCATTACAATACTTGGGAGTGCTATACTAGGGACCTTCATTCAAATCCTATGGTCTTTCATAGGGGTTTCTTTGATCACTAACTAACCAGTCCCAGCACCCCAATCTCTGTAGACAGTAGCGAGAGTGTTCCATGTTCCCTTATTCCCTTTTCCCCTTCAATTGTGTCTAATTAGACTAGGAGATCTGATGGAAATGGGAAAAATTAGACATTTAGATTTTTACAAGACCAGTTTGATTTTAAAGAAGGGGATTCTTTATTATAAAAATATTATAAAATGGGGGGCGTGTCTATGACATCATCCAGGACAGTCGGGTAAAAGCTGAGCTCCAGAGACCCTCCTGAATAACCGCAGATCTAAACCCTTTTATCCCGGGCAAAAACCCTGAAAAAAGCCCCTGACAACCCTCTAAAACCAGAGAGATGGCTAATAAGGGTAAAAATCCCCTGACTCAGGGAGTGGGGAAGTACTTCTCTCCTGCAAAACAGCCTGCTGAGACAGGGAATAGAAAGCAAGATGGCCCCCAGGCTTCGGGCCCACGAGGCAAACAAGGCCTCTCAGACTCAGCAAGCCCTACCGAGACCCCCCCTTCCCCGGACGGGGGGATCACAAAGGCATACCTGGAGGAACTCCATGCCAAGCTCCAACGTTCACTACAGGCTAATATAAAGGACGCGGTAGCGGAAATTAGGCATGATATCCAGGGGCTGCAGGAACGCACTACCACACTGGAGACCAGGCTGGATGAGGCCTTACACCACCAGTCAGAGGCCGATGACGAGATCATACGCCTGGGCCAAGAAATAAATATACTACGTGACGGACTGGAGGACCAGGAAAACAGGGATCGCCGCCAGAACCTGCGGATCCGCGGCATCCCTGAGGCGGTGCTACCCACGCATCTGCGCGCATACCTGAAGGACTTCTTCCTCTCCATATGCCCAGACCTTGATTCCCGGGACTTGGAAATGGATAGGGCGCACAGAGCCCTGGGCCCGCGCTCCGAGGACCCCAGCCGTCGCCGGGACGTGATCGTGCGGCTCCACAGCTACTCCACCAAAGACAAACTAATAGGAGCTAGCAGAGGGAGGGACACGATCGCGTTCCGCAGCGACCGGCTTCAGGTCTATAACGACCTCTCCAAGCTTACGGTGGATCGACGCAAAGCACTACGTCCCCTAACATTACTCCTTCGTGCGAAAGAAATAAACTACAGATGGGGGTTCCCTTTCAAATTGATTATTCCCCACAAGGGTAAATTCCTCACCATCCGGCACCCTGAGGATATGATGCACTTAGTAAAAACCCTGGGCCTTCCCGTGGACTCCCTCCAACCTGCCCACCCAGCTGGTAACCGGGACCAGGAACAAGATGACCAACCTGTGAGAGCCTCGGAGCGGATTGCCGAGCAAAGACAATCCCGCGACAAATAAAGAAACACTCAGAGACAAACCAACCTCCCGCCCGGATCCACGCCAGCATCAGCCTTGAAACTCACCCAAAATGGCGCCTGATGCGACCTTACCCCCTTACCTTCCCATGGAGAAGACCTCCGGATCGCGGCAGCGGGGTGCCCTTCTTCCTCTCCGGTCCCAGAAGCCCCACCAAGGATAATCGGAGGGCGGACACTGCGCGACCAACTGCGGATCTTCGCGGCTACTCGCGGTGATCCACAAGGAAAACGCCATCGCCTGCTCCAAATTTCTCCCCAAAAATGGCGTCCGGAATGAACTTACCGGTCCACGTGGCGCCCCTGGCTGAGTTGCAAGCTCCCTCCACAAAATGGCGCCCGCTGGGGACGTCCCCGCCCGCGGGGCTCCGTGGGACCTGCTGGCGCGCCACGGCTGACGTCAGCAGGAGGCGCGCCTCACATCCGGCGCCAACGGAGACCCCGCCTGCACCCAGAAGCCGTCTCCGCCCGCGGAGCATCATGGGGCTCACGGACGAGCCGCAAATGACGTCAGCAGGGTGCGCGACCCGCGCCCGGCGCCGACGGAGGCCTCGCCTGCTCCTGGTCCAGGGGGCGATACCGGGGCCAGAGCGCCGGGCCCCCCGAGCGACTCCCAGCGGCTGAGTGACACACCGCTGATACCACAGGGTACTCCCAGCTCGGGGCAGCCTGGCGCTCCCCCCTCTCGGCCGATGGGCCCTTCCGGGGCAATCTTATACCCTCACCGGATCCCGGGCTCCCTCTCCCTCCCTGGAGGAGTGCTGCCAGCGCAAGTCTCCACAGCCCCACATGAGCCCTTCCGCGGTTATACTTCCAGGGATGGGGTCTGTAAAACTATGATACCCACATATATTCCCCTCTGAGTCTCTTCCTACCACCCCTAAGAGTCAGCTGGGTACCCCGCTCACTACCCTATAGTTGTGTTATCCCCCACTAGAAGGATTATCAGGATTTGACACTGACTCCTTCCCTCAAGCTCCCATTCCTTTATCGTTAGCGTTATAGAGGTTCCCCCATTTTGATGTTGATTCAGGGCCCCATGAAAGGGTTCTGTTGTTGCTGCTGCGAACGTTACTGTTATTGCTCCGAATGGAGCTCATGTTATTATGCTCGCTTCACTCACAGGCTGAGACTAATTGTTGCTCATGTGGATATATGTATCTCCCCCCCTGTTCCCATACCCCCCCCCGTTCCCCTACCCCCCCCGTTCCCCTACCCCCCCCCCCATTCCCCTACCCCCCCGTTCCCCTACCCCCCCTTGCACCCCCCTCTCCCCTTCCCCCCCCTCTCCCCTTCCCCCCCCTCTCCCCTTCCCCCCCTCTCCCCTTCCCCCCCTCTCCCCTTCCCCCCCTCTCTCCCCTTCCCCCCCCCTCTCCCCTTCCCCCCCCTCCCCTCTCTCCCCTTCCCCCCCTCTCTCCCCTTCTCCCCCCTCTCCCCTCCCCCCTCCCCTCCTCTCCCCTCCCCCCCCTCTCCCCTCCCCCCTCTCCCCTCCCTCCCCCTCTCCCCTTCCCCCCTCCCCTTCCCCCCTCCCCACCACCCCCTCCTCCCCCCACCACCCCCCGCCACCCCTCTCCCCCCCTTCCCCCCCTCTCCACCCCCCTCCCCACCCCCCCTCGCCCCCCTCTTCCCCTCTCCCTCCTCCTCCCCCCACCCTACCCCTACCACCAACCCCCCCCCCCGCCTTCACCAACTCACTACCCTCTCACTCTGCTAAAACTGTTCCCACCAACACACAGGTGAGAGAGACACTGCTCGGACTAAAAGCAGGAGGCAACGTTGGTATTGAATGCTATGCTTATATGTCAGAACTGTTCTCCCCCCCCCCAACCCCCTCCCGTATCATCCCCCTTTTCCTCCCACACCCTCCCCCAACTCCACCCCCCCACCCTCCTCTCTTTCCCCTCTTCTCACACCAAGGACCACTCCACGGAGGGGATGCACCCGAACCTCACCGCCCCGGGAGGGCCCAAGAGACCTCAGGCTCATTCAACACTTATAGACACCTACCCGAGCGGTCAAGGTACACTATATGAGCGCCTGTAAACACAGTACAGAAGCTAGGTACACATTAATCGGACTCTTCCCAGAAGCGGTCCCCTACCCAGCCTAACCCTGAACCCCCCACCCACTCACCTCCCCCCCACCGCCCACCCTCAGAACTGAGCAGCCCTGCGCCTGCCCTCTCCCCTTCCCACTCCCCATAGTGCCCATACAGGAGAGAAACCACATCTTCTAGGACACCCATGGTCTGCATGTTTTGGCTGTAACTTCCAATAGCTAAGGGTCTCTACTCGGCCCACCCTTACTGGAGACAGTCGTCGGACCCGCCCCCCTAGGGTCTTATACCACCCCAGCCGGTCTTTAAACCAGATCGGTTTCAAACTTTACAGACCCCAATAGGGTCTACCTTCCCTCTTTTCAACCTCCGCTGATCCTATCCCAGCGGTTCCCCTCCCACCCTACCCCCCGTCCCACTTGGCTGTCCAGCTACCATCTTAACTTAAAGTTTATAAATAGTCAACGTCCATTCCAAGCAGAATGTCACGCCAACAAGCTCTAAAGTTTATTTCCCTAAATGTCAAGGGCCTCCACAACACCAGAAAAAGACGCCTGGCCCTACAGGAACTTAAGAGGTTGGGAGGCGATGTTGTTTTCCTCCAGGAGACACACTTCACATCTCAGGAGCCGCCTAAAACATTCCAGCATGTGTATCCGATGAGCTACTTCGCCTCATATAGTAGTAAACGCAGAGGGGTCGCCATTCTGATTCGTCAGGGCACCCCATTTAATCTTGCTAAAATCCAGGCAGATCCAGAGGGAAGATTTATTGTGGTCTACGGTTCGCTCTCAGGCTCGGCAATCGCCCTTATTAACCTATATGCCCCAAACGAGAACCAGACAGATTTCTTAAAAACAGTTCTGGCAGAAATTGACCCCCAATACCTATCATCGCTACTTATTGCAGGCGATCTAAATATGGCTCTCAACCCTAAAGAAGATTGTATTGTATTGTATGTCTTTATTTATATAGCGCCATTAATGTACATAGCGCTTCACAGCAGTAATACATGTGGTAATCCAATAAATAACAGATAATATAAATAACAGATCATGGGAATAAGTGCTTTAGACATTAAGGAAGAGGAGTCCCTGCTCCGAGGAGCTTACAGTCTAATTGGTAGGTAGGGAGAACGTACAGAGACAGTAGGAGGGAGTTCTGGTAAGTGCATCTGCAGGGGGCCAAGCTTTATGTGCCATGTGTTCAGAATAGCCACAGTCCTATTCATATGCTTCTTTAAGCAAGTGTGTCTTAAGGTGGGTCTTAAAGGTGGATAGAGAGGGTGCTAGTCGGGTACTGAGGGGAAGGGCATTCCAGAGGTGAGGGGCAGTCAATGAAAAAGGTTTAAGGCGGGAAAGGGCTTTAGATACAAAGGGGGTAGAAAGAAGACATCCTTGAGAAGAACGCAAGAGTCTGGATGGTGCATAACGAGAAATTAGGGCTGAGATGTAAGGAGGGGCAGAAGAGTGTAAAGCTTTAAAAGTGAGGAGAAGAATGGAGTGTGAGATGCGGGATTTGATCGGAAGCCAGGAGAGCGATTTCATGAGGGGAGATGCTGAGACAGATCTAGGAAAGAGTAGAGTGATTCTGGCAGCAGCGTTAAGGATAGATTGTAGGGGAGACAGGTGAGAGGCAGGAAGGCCGGACAGCAGGAGGTTACAGTAATCAAGACGGGAGAGAATGAGGGCCTGAGTCAGAGTTTTAGCAGTCGAGCAACAGAGGAAAGGGCGTATCTTTGTTATATTGCGGAGGAAAAAGCGACAGGTTTTAGAAATGTTTTGAATGTGAGGGGCAAATGTGAGAGAGGAGTCGAGTGTGACCCCAAGGCAGCGTGCTTGGGCTACTGGGTGAATGATCGTAGTTCCAACAGTAATGTGGAAGGAGGTAGTAGGGCCAGGTTTGGGAGGAAGTAGGAGGAGCTCTGTTTTAGCCATGTTGAGTTTAAGGCGGCGGAGGGCCATCCAGGATGATATAGCAGAGAGACATTCAGAAACTTTGGTTTGTACAGTAGGTGTAAGGTCGGGTGTTGAGAAATATATTTGTGTGTCGTCAGCATAGAGGTGATAATTAAACCCAAAAGATGTTATTAGGTCACCTAGAGAGAGTGTATACAGAGAAAAGAGAAGAGGTCCCAGGACAGAGCCCTGGGGTACCCCCACAGAGAGATCAATAGAGGAGGAGGAGGTATTAGCAGAAGAGACACTGAAAGTACGATGGGAGAGGTAGGATGAGATCCAGGATAGAGCTTTGTTCCGAATGCCAAGAGTATGGAGAATGTGAAGTAGAAGAGGGTGGTCCACGGTGTCAAATGCTGCAGAGAGGTCGAGTAATATGAGCAGAGTGTAATGACCTCTGTCTTTGGCAGCATGGAGGTCGTCAGTTATTTTAGTGAGGGCTGTTTCCGTGGAGTGAGCAGTACGGAAGCCAGATTGTAGAGGGTCTAGGAGAGAATAGGTGTTGAGAAAATGGAGCAAGCGAGCGAATACAAGACGTTCAAGGAGTTTAGAGGCAAAAGGCAGGAGGGAGACAGGCCGATAGTTAGAAAGACAGGTAGGGTCAAGCTTGCTGTTTTTGAGTAATGGTATGACTGTTGCATGTTTGAAGGAGGATGGAAAGGTTCCAGAGCAGAGGGAGGAGTTAAAAATGTGCGTGAGCGTAGGGATTATAGTAGGAGCAAGAGGTTTTAGGAGATGGGAGGGAATGGGGTCAAGAGGGCAAGTGGTAGAGGGAGAAGAGGCGATCAACAGCGACACATCCTCCTCTGAGACAGTGGAAAAAGAGTCAAGGAAGGCAGGAGGAGAGTTAGGAAGAGGTGTAGGATGGGAGGAAGAAACAGAGGGGATGTTCTGACGTATGGATTCCACCTTTTCCTTAAAATAGTCAGCAAAGTCCTGAGCGGAGATGGAGGAAGGAGAGGCAGCGGAGGGTGGTTTGAGTAGAGTATTAAAGACAGAGAACAGTCGGCGTGGGTTAGACTTGTGCATGTTGATTAGTGAAGAAAAGTAGGCTTGTTTAGCTTGCGAGAGGGCAGAGTTGAAACAGGATAGCATAAATTTGTAGTGAAGGAAGTCTGCGAGAGTATGAGATTTCCTCCAGAGGCGTTCAGAGGAACGAGTGGAGGAACGCAGCATGCGCGTGTGGGAATTTAGCCAGGGTCTAGGGTTAAAAGGGCGAGTGCGGCAGAGAGAAAGCGGGGCATGTAGATCAAGAGAGGAGGACAAGGCAGAGTTGTAGTTCCTGACCAGTTTGTCAGGGTCTGTAGCAGATCTGAGAGAGGAGAGGGAGGAGTGTAACGTGGACTCAAAGTCAGGTAAGTGAATAGAGCGCAGGTTTCTGCAGAACCGGGGTGTAGATGGAGGTGGAGAAGTTGAGAAGCGAGATAGAGAGAATGAGATGAGGTGATGGTCAGAGAGAGGAAAAGGGGAAATGGAGAAATCAGAGAGAGAGAAATTTTTAGTGAAAACCAGGTCTAAGTAGTGGCCATCCTTGTGGGTGCTGGCTGCAGTCCACTGTTGAAGGCCAAAAGAAGAGGTTAGAGAAAGAAAGCAAGAAGCCCAAGGGAGAGAGGGGTCATCAATGTGGCAATTGAAGTCCCCAAGGAGAAGAACAGGGGAGTCTGAGGAGAGGAAGAAAGAGAGCCAGGATTCAAAGTGAGAGAGAAAGGCAGAAGGGGGATGAGTAGAGGTAGGTGGGCGATACATGACCGCCACATGAACAGGGAGAGGAGAGAAGATCTGGACAGTGTGAACCTCAAAGGAGGGAAAGGCAAGAGAGGGGGGAATAGGAATAGTTCGGTAACGGCAGAGAGATGAGAGCAGGAGCCCCACACCTCCACCCCTGCCATCAAGGCGCGGAGTGTGGGAGAAGGAAAGGCCACCATAAGAGAGGGCAGCTTCCAGAGCAGAGTCAGACTGAGTGAGCCAGGTCTCAGTTATAGCAAAGAGAAGCAGGGAGTGAGAGAGAAAGAAGTCATGCACAGAGAGGAACTTGTTAGAGAGGGAGCGAGCATTCCAAAGGGCACAGGAGAAAGGGAGAGAGGAGGGAGGGTGGCAGGGGATGGGTATGAGGTTGGAGGGGTTAACACCAGAAGGAGTAGAAGTTGTATGTGGGAGGCGAGGACGAGAGCATGTAGAAATAAGGCAGGGACCAGGATTGGGAGAGATATCCCCAGAAGCAAGGAGGAGAAGCATGGATAGAAAGAGGATGTGTGAGGATGATTTGTAGGGGTGTGTTTTAGTGCAGGAGGTATAGCTGTGTGGTGACAGAGGACGCAGGTAAGAAAGGAGTTCATGTGAACTGAGAAGTGGGGAAGAAAGGAGAGATGGAGATATATGAATAGAGTTAGAGACATAAGGAGACTGGTGGAAGGAAGTGCATAATTTGAAAATAAGTGCGGTTGCAGCAAATATAAAAAATAAAGGCGGCATCACAGCAATAGTTAAGTGTTGAGATGTGCAGTCTTAGATAGATGAGATCCTCCTTTCCAACGTAGATCAAAAGCAGGAATCAGAAGCAGTAGGTGTTGTCCACTTTTCCACTTCTTTTTGAACTTCCTTTTTAAACTTCATAAATACTTGAAACATATATACTTAAAAGCATATCTGCTTAAAAGCATGGCTGCTAGCAGCAATGGCTGTTAGGAGTTTACTTATATACTTTTACAAAGTCACCTGGTTGGCATAACAAACTTAATTAGCACATGTGAGGGTAGTTAAAGCAAATGGTTTTTCTAAGGTGGGTGTTGCCTTGCCTCGCCTTGCACAAGTGTGAAAGCTGAATTAAATTAAGACAGTAGGGGGATGATTTACAGACAGACAATTGGAATATGTTTTTACCTAAATAGAACTAAATACACAGCATGGGAGGATATCAGGATAGACAGACAATTGGAATATGTTTTTACCTAAATAGAACTAAATACACAGCATGGGAGGATATCAGGATAGACAGACAATTGGAATATGTTTTTACCTGAGGAAAGAGAAGAGATGAGTGAGTGATTCAATAGTCTTCCTTCCTTTTTAAACTTCATAAATACTTGAAACATATATACTTAAAAGCATATCTGCTTAAAAGCATGGCTGCTAGCAGCAATGGCTGTTAGGAGTTTACTTATATACTTTTACAAAGTCACCTGGTTGGCATAACAAACTTAATTAGCACATGTGAGGGTAGTTAAAGCAAATGGTTTTTCTAAGGTGGGTGTTGCCTTGCCTTGCCTTGCACAAGTGTGAAAGCTGAATTAAATTAAGACAGTAGGGGGATGATTTACAGACAGACAATTGGAATATGTTTTTACCTAAATAGAACTAAATACACAGCATGGGAGGATATCAGGATAGACAGACAATTGGAATATGTTTTTACCTAAATAGAACTAAATACACAGCATGGGAGGATATCAGGATAGACAGACAATTGGAATATGTTTTTACCTAAATAGAACTAAATACACAGCATGGGAGGATATCAGGATAGACAGACAATTGGAATATGTTTTTACCTAAATAGAACTAAATACACAGCATGGGAGGATATCAGGATAGACAGACAATTGGAATATGTTTTTACCTAAATAGAACTAAATACACAGCATGGGAGGATATCAGGATAGACAGACAATTGGAATATGTTTTTACCTAAATAGAACTAAATACACAGCATGGGAGGATATCAGGATAGACAGACAATTGGAATATGTTTTTACCTAAATAGAACTAAATACACAGCATGGGAGGATATCAGGATAGACAGACAATTGGAATATGTTTTTACCTAAATAGAACTAAATACACAGCATGGGAGGATATCAGGATAGACAGACAATTGGAATATGTTTTTACCTAAATAGAACTAAATACACAGCATGGGAGGATATCAGGATAGACAGACAATTGGAATATGTTTTTACCTGAGGAAAGAGAAGAGATGAGTGAGTGATTCAATAGTCTTCCTTCCTTTTTAAACTTCATAAATACTTGAAACATATATACTTAAAAGCATATCTGCTTAAAAGCATGGCTGCTAGCAGCAATGGCTGTTAGGAGTTTACTTATATACTTTTACAAAGTCACCTGGTTGGCATAACAAACTTAATTAGCACATGTGAGGGTAGTTAAAGCAAATGGTTTTTCTAAGGTGGGTGTTGCCTTGCCTTGCCTTGCACAAGTGTGAAAGCTGAATTAAATTAAGACAGTAGGAGGATGATTTACAGACAGACAATTGGAATATGTTTTTACCTAAATAGAACTAAATACACAGCATGGGAGGATATCAGGATAGACAGACAATTGGAATATGTTTTTACCTAAATAGAACTAAATACACAGCATGGGAGGATATCAGGATAGACAGACAATTGGAATATGTTTTTACCTAAATAGAACTAAATACACAGCATGGGAGGATATCAGGATAGACAGACAATTGGAATATGTTTTTACCTGAGGAAAGAGAAGAGATGAGTGAGTGATTCAATAGTCTTCCTTCCTTTTTAAACTTCATAAATACTTGAAACATATATACTTAAAAGCATATCTGCTTAAAAGCATGGCTGCTAGCAGCAATGGCTGTTAGGAGTTTACTTATATACTTTTACAAAGTCACCTGGTTGGCATAACAAACTTAATTAGCACATGTGAGGGTAGTTAAAGCAAATGGTTTTTCTAAGGTGGGTGTTGCCTTGCCTTGCCTTGCACAAGTGTGAAAGCTGAATTAAATTAAGACAGTAGGGGGATGATTTACAGACAGACAATTGGAATATGTTTTTACCTAAATAGAACTAAATACACAGCATGGGAGGATATCAGGATAGACAGACAATTGGAATATGTTTTTACCTAAATAGAACTAAATACACAGCATGGGAGGATATCAGGATAGACAGACAATTGGAATATGTTTTTACCTAAATAGAACTAAATACACAGCATGGGAGGATATCAGGATAGACAGTCAATTGGAATATGTTTTTACCTAAAGAGAACTAAATACACAGCATGGGAGGATATCAGGATAGACAGACAATTGGAATATGTTTTTACCTAAATAGAACTAAATACACAGCATGGGAGGATATCAGGATAGACAGACAATTGGAATATGTTTTTACCTAAATAGAACTAAATACACAGCATGGGAGGATATCAGGATAGACAGACAATTGGAATATGTTTTTACCTAAATAGAACTAAATACACAGCATGGGAGGATATCAGGATAGACAGACAATTGGAATATGTTTTTACCTAAAGAGAACTAAATACACAGCATGGGAGGATATCAGGATAGACAGACAATTGGAATATGTTTTTACCTAAATAGAACTAAATACACAGCATGGGAGGATATCAGGATAGACAGACAATTGGAATATGTTTTTACCTGAGGAAAGAGAAGAGATGAGTGAGTGATTCAATAGTCTTCCTTCCTTTTTAAACTTCATAAATACTTGAAACATATATACTTAAAAGCATATCTGCTTAAAAGCATGGCTGCTAGCAGCAATGGCTGTTAGGAGTTAACTTATATACTTTTACAAAGTCACCTGGTTGGCATAACAAACTTAATTAGCACATGTGAGGGTAGTTAAAGCAAATGGTTTTTCTAAGGTGGGTGTTGCCTTGCCTTGCCTTGCACAAGTGTGAAAGCTGAATTAAATTAAGACAGTAGGGGGATGATTTACAGACAGACAATTGGAATATGTTTTTACCTAAATAGAACTAAATACACAGCATGGGAGGATATCAGGATAGACAGACAATTGGAATATGTTTTTACCTAAATAGAACTAAATACACAGCATGGGAGGATATCAGGATAGACAGACAATTGGAATATGTTTTTACCTAAATAGAACTAAATACACAGCATGGGAGGATATCAGGATAGACAGACAATTGGAATATGTTTTTACCTAAATAGAACTAAATACACAGCATGGGAGGATATCAGGATAGACAGACAATTGGAATATGTTTTTACCTAAATAGAACTAAATACACAGCATGGGAGGATATCAGGATAGACAGACAATTGGAATATGTTTTTACCTAAATAGAACTAAATACACAGCATGGGAGGATATCAGGATAGACAGACAATTGGAATATGTTTTTACCTGAGGAAAGAGAAGAGATGAGTGAGTGATTCAATAGTCTTCCTTCCTTTTTAAACTTCATAAATACTTGAAACATATATACTTAAAAGCATATCTGCTTAAAAGCATGGCTGCTAGCAGCAATGGCTGTTAGGAGTTTACTTATATACTTTTACAAAGTCACCTGGTTGGCATAACAAACTTAATTAGCACATGTGAGGGTAGTTAAAGCAAATGGTTTTTCTAAGGTGGGTGTTGCCTTGCCTTGCCTTGCACAAGTGTGAAAGCTGAATTAAATTAAGACAGTAGGGGGATGATTTACAGACAGACAATTGGAATATGTTTTTACCTAAATAGAACTAAATACACAGCATGGGAGGATATCAGGATAGACAGACAATTGGAATATGTTTTTACCTAAATAGAACTAAATACACAGCATGGGAGGATATCAGGATAGACAGACAATTGGAATATGTTTTTACCTAAATAGAACTAAATACACAGCATGGGAGGATATCAGGATAGACAGACAATTGGAATATGTTTTTACCTAAATAGAACTAAATACACAGCATGGGAGGATATCAGGATAGACAGACAATTGGAATATGTTTTTACCTAAATAGAACTAAATACACAGCATGGGAGGATATCAGGATAGACAGACAATTGGAATATGTTTTTACCTAAATAGAACTAAATACACAGCATGGGAGGATATCAGGATAGACAGACAATTGGAATATGTTTTTACCTAAATAGAACTAAATACACAGCATGGGAGGATATCAGGATAGACAGACAATTGGAATATGTTTTTACCTGAGGAAAGAGAAGAGATGAGTGAGTGATTCAATAGTCTTCCTTCCTTTTTAAACTTCATAAATACTTGAAACATATATACTTAAAAGCATATCTGCTTAAAAGCATGGCTGCTAGCAGCAATGGCTGTTAGGAGTTTACTTATATACTTTTACAAAGTCACCTGGTTGGCATAACAAACTTAATTAGCACATGTGAGGGTAGTTAAAGCAAATGGTTTTTCTAAGGTGGGTGTTGCCTTGCCTTGCCTTGCACAAGTGTGAAAGCTGAATTAAATTAAGACAGTAGGGGGATGATTTACAGACAGACAATTGGAATATGTTTTTACCTAAATAGAACTAAATACACAGCATGGGAGGATATCAGGATAGACAGACAATTGGAATATGTTTTTACCTAAATAGAACTAAATACACAGCATGGGAGGATATCAGGATAGACAGACAATTGGAATATGTTTTTACCTAAATAGAACTAAATACACAGCATGGGAGGATATCAGGATAGACAGACAATTGGAATATGTTTTTACCTAAATAGAACTAAATACACAGCATGGGAGGATATCAGGATAGACAGACAATTGGAATATGTTTTTACCTAAATAGAACTAAATACACAGCATGGGAGGATATCAGGATAGACAGACAATTGGAATATGTTTTTACCTAAATAGAACTAAATACACAGCATGGGAGGATATCAGGATAGACAGACAATTGGAATATGTTTTTACCTAAATAGAACTAAATACACAGCATGGGAGGATATCAGGATAGACAGACAATTGGAATATGTTTTTACCTAAATAGAACTAAATACACAGCATGGGAGGATATCAGGATAGACAGACAATTGGAATATGTTTTTACCTAAATAGAACTAAATACACAGCATGGGAGGATATCAGGATAGACAGACAATTGGAATATGTTTTTACCTGAGGAAAGAGAAGAGATGAGTGAGTGATTCAATAGTCTTCCTTCCTTTTTAAACTTCATAAATACTTGAAACATATATACTTAAAAGCATATCTGCTTAAAAGCATGGCTGCTAGCAGCAATGGCTGTTAGGAGTTTACTTATATACTTTTACAAAGTCACCTGGTTGGCATAACAAACTTAATTAGCACATGTGAGGGTAGTTAAAGCAAATGGTTTTTCTAAGGTGGATGTTGCCTTGCCTTGCCTTGCACAAGTGTGAAAGCTGAATTAAATTAAGACAGTAGGGGGATGATTTACAGACAGACAATTGGAATATGTTTTTACCTAAATAGAACTAAATACACAGCATGGGAGGATATCAGGATAGACAGACAATTGGAATATGTTTTTACCTAAATAGAACTAAATACACAGCATGGGAGGATATCAGGATAGACAGACAATTGGAATATGTTTTTACCTAAATAGAACTAAATACACAGCATGGGAGGATATCAGGATAGACAGACAATTGGAATATGTTTTTACCTAAAGAGAACTAAATACACAGCATGGGAGGATATCAGGATAGACAGACAATTGGAATATGTTTTTACCTAAATAGAACTAAATACACAGCATGGGAGGATATCAGGATAGACAGACAATTGGAATATGTTTTTACCTGAGGAAAGAGAAGAGAAGAGTGAGTGATTCAATAGTCTTCCTTCCTTTTTAAACTTCATAAATACTTGAAACATATATACTTAAAAGCATATCTGCTTAAAAGCATGGCTGCTAGCAGCAATGGCTGTTAGGAGTTTACTTATATACTTTTACAAAGTCACCTGGTTGGCATAACAAACTTAATTAGCACATGTGAGGGTAGTTAAAGCAAATGGTTTTTCTAAGGTGGGTGTTGCCTTGCCTTGCCTTGCACAAGTGTGAAAGCTGAATTAAATTAAGACAGTAGGGGGATGATTTACAGACAGACAATTGGAATATGTTTTTACCTAAATAGAACTAAATACACAGCATGGGAAGATATCAGGATAGACAGACAATTGGAATATGTTTTTACCTAAATAGAACTAAATACACAGCATGGGAGGATATCAGGATAGACAGACAATTGGAATATGTTTTTACCTAAATAGAACTAAATACACAGCATGGGAGGATATCAGGATAGACAGACAATTGGAATATGTTTTTACCTAAATAGAACTAAATACACAGCATGGGAGGATTTCAGGATAGACAGACAATTGGAATATGTTTTTACCTAAATAGAACTAAATACACAGCATGGGAGGATATCAGGATAGACAGACAATTGGAATATGTTTTTACCTAAATAGAACTAAATACACAGCATGGGAGGATATCAGGATAGACAGACAATTGGAATATGTTTTTACCTAAATAGAACTAAATACACAGCATGGGAGGATATCAGGATAGACAGACAATTGGAATATGTTTTTACCTAAATAGAACTAAATACACAGCATGGGAGGATATCAGGATAGACAGACAATTGGAATATGTTTTTACCTAAATAGAACTAAATACACAGCATGGGAGGATATCAGGATAGACAGACAATTGGAATATGTTTTTACCTAAATAGAACTAAATACACATCATGGGAGGATATCAGGATAGACAGACAATTGGAATATGTTTTTACCTGAGGAAAGAGAAGAGATGAGTGAGTGATTCAATAGTCTTCCTTCCTTTTTAAACTTCATAAATACTTGAAACATATATACTTAAAAGCATATCTGCTTAAAAGCATGGCTGCTAGCAGCAATGGCTGTTAGGAGTTTACTTATATACTTTTACAAAGTCACCTGGTTGGCATAACAAACTTAATTAGCACATGTGAGGGTAGTTAAAGCAAATGGTTTTTCTAAGGTGGGTGTTGCCTTGCCTTGCCTTGCACAAGTGTGAAAGCTGAATTAAATTAAGACAGTAGGAGGATGATTTACAGACAGACAATTGGAATATGTTTTTACCTAAATAGAACTAAATACACAGCATGGGAGGATATCAGGATAGACAGACAATTGGAATATGTTTTTACCTAAATAGAACTAAATACACAGCATGGGAGGATATCAGGATAGACAGACAATTGGAATATGTTTTTACCTAAATAGAACTAAATACACAGCATGGGAGGATATCAGGATAGACAGACAATTGGAATATGTTTTTACCTAAATAGAACTAAATACACAGCATGGGAGGATATCAGGATAGACAGACAATTGGAATATGTTTTTACCTAAATAGAACTAAATACACAGCATGGGAGGATATCAGGATAGACAGACAATTGGAATATGTTTTTACCTAAATAGAACTAAATACACAGCATGGGAGGATATCAGGATAGACAGACAATTGGAATATGTTTTTACCTAAATAGAACTAAATACACAGCATGGGAGGATATCAGGATAGACAGACAATTGGAATATGTTTTTACCTGAGGAAAGAGAAGAGATGAGTGAGTGATTCAATAGTCTTCCTTCCTTTTTAAACTTCATAAATACTTGAAACATATATACTTAAAAGCATATCTGCTTAAAAGCATGGCTGCTAGATAAATCGAGCCTCCCAGGGCGACAACAATCCACCCAGTCACAAAGACTGGGGAAAAAATTCAAGGACATAATGGGGGACTTTTCACTTTTAGACATCTGGAGAACACAACACCAGGGACAAAGGGATTATACCTTTTACTCGGCCCCTCACCAGACATATTCCCGTATAGACTACTTTCTTGCTACCAAGAACATCCTTGAAGCCGCCCTAGATACTGACATCGGCCCAATCACGTGGTCAGATCATGCTCCCATCACCCTGACCCTATCCATCCCATTCGTGAAAACAACCTCGTATTCCTGGAGACTGAACGACTCCCTACTGAATCACTCAGAGACAGTACGGGAGATCAAAAAATCCCTTAAGGAATATTTCCGGACAAATATAGGTACTGTTACCTCTCCAGCGAGCCTGTGGGAAGCCCATAAGGCGACAATTAGAGGACATTTCATCTCGATTGCCTCCCATAGGAAAAAAACTAAACTTAAACGAACCAAAGAGCTAACAGACAAAATAATAAGTTTAGAACAACAGCATAAAAATAACCCTTCCCGGAAAATTTATAAACAGTTGACTTCTACCAGAAGCGACTTAAGAATAATCCAAATGGACAATGTCGAAAAAGCTCTTAAATGGACGGGTCAGAGGTATTACGATAAAGGGAACAAGGCCGACAGACTTCTTGCTAGCAGGTTACGAGGCATACACAAAAGATCGCAAATAACGGCGATTCGGAATAGTGCTGGTGAGCTCCTATACAATGAAAAAAAAATTGCAGAGGAATTCACTAAATTTTACTCTAAATTATATAACCTACGGGCTCACTCTGCTAGCCCAGACCCGAAGGAGCTATCGGCTACCATTGATTATCTAGCTGACTGCGACCTCCCCTCATTAACAGAGGAGGAACTCCTTCTCCTGAACGCCAAAATAACGGCGGAAGAACTAGAATGGGCCGTTAAGGCCTCCAAAATTTCTAAAGCACCGGGCCCTGATGGTTTCACAAATGCCTACTATAAGAAGTTTCTCCCCACTCTGTCCACCCACCTTTTACAATTGTTCAACTCATTCTTAGAAGGATGTCCTATCCCATCTTCAATGTCGTCCGCCAATTTGGCCATAATCCTTAAAGAAGGGAAGGACCCCACACAATGCGGTAGCTATAGACCAATCTCACTGTTGAACAATGATCTAAAACTATACAGTAAAATATTGGCGAACAGACTTAATCCAATTCTCCCGAGACTAGTACACATGGACCAGGTCGGGTTTGTCCTGGGCCGTCAGGCCTCAGACAATACCCGTAAAATCATTAACCTTGTTGACCAGGCCCACCTTACAGACTCACAAGCTATGTTACTAAGCTTAGACGCAGAGAAGGCATTTGACAGAATTGACTGGCTGTTCCTAGACCAAACATTAAAAAAATTCGGATTCAGGGACTCCTTTCTTACGGGTGTCCAGGCGCTCTACCAAACTCCATCCGCCTCAGTTAGACTATCGGGTGGAGGAGCGGAACAAATCCACATTCGAAATGGTACCCGACAGGGTTGCCCCCTCTCCCCTCTCCTTTTCGCTCTCACGATTGAACCACTGGCGGCCAAAATAAGACAAAACCCAAACATCCAGGGTATACCTATGGCCACGGAACAATACAAAATTTCCCTATTCACTGACGATATTATCCTGACCTTGACCAGACCCCTAACTTCCCTCCCCAACCTCCAGATGGAACTGACGGAGTTTGGAAAGGTTTCAGGATATAAAATAAATAGCGACAAATCTGAGGCCCTAAATATTAATCTTCCCGACCCCACAATCAAACTCCTCAAGCTGAATTTCAACTACCGATGGTGCCCCTCATGCATTAAGTATCTGGGAATTAATGTATCTAGGCACTATCGGGACCTATATAGGGATAACTACCCGAAACTATGGGATCAGATCAAAAGGGATCTAGATCGGTGGGAAGGTTATCAGATCTCATGGATTGGGAGGATGATCTCTACCAAAATGAATATACTCCCAAGAATGTTGTACCTATTCCAGACGCTCCCAATCCAGGTCCCGGCCGCCGATCTAAAATATATACAGAATAGACTACTCCACTTCATTTGGCAGGGTAAGAGACCCAGGGTAGCCAGATCAGTCCTGATGACCACGAGATCCAGAGGAGGGATGGGGGTGCCTGACCTATATAAATATTATCTAGCCGCTCAGCTCAGGCAGGTAGTAATGTGGAACTCAGACCCGACCCGATGTTGCTGGGTGGGAATGGAAACTCAGTGTGCCAAACTGCCTTCTCTGCAAGCCTGCCTCTGGAGCCTGAACAGAGGTGATGGCCACTTACACAATCTTAAGCTACAGGCCTCACGATTCACGTGGGACACCTGGTCCAGATGCAAACTTAAATTTAACCTCACATCCATAAACTCACAACTCACCCCCTTCGTTAATAACCCTAAATTCCCTCCAGGATGCGGATCTAAGCTGTTCGCCCACTTTCACACACGGGGTATAGAGGCGATTGCCGACGTACTGAGCCTAGGGAAGCTCCTGAGCTACCAAGAACTGAGGAACAAATTTAAAATGACAAAATTGGACACCTTTAAATATCTACAAATTAGAAACTTTGTCAGAACTACGTGCCCTCATCCAGAATACCCCACTCTCACGACGTTTGAACTCTTGTGTGAGGACAAGTCTTACCAGAAGGGACTTATCTCTGATATATAATATCCTAATGCGCTCAACGTCCCCTACACAGCACGACTATATGCTGCGATGGTCAGCTGACCTAAACGTTGATATAGAAAGAGAGACTTGGGAGGAAATCTGGCAGGCAGCCTCAGAAACTTCCCTTTGCACCACAATTAAGGAAAACATCTATAAGATCATGTTTGGCTGGTATCTTACCCCAGCACGATTAAACCAGATCTACCCTCTGGCATCAGACCAATGTTGGAGAGGCTGTGGTAATAGAGGGGACATGGCCCACATCTGGTGGACCTGTCCAGAAATTGTGAAATACTGGGCCAAGGTCCAAATTCTTATAAAAGAGGTCACAGGCCTAGAAATTCCTATTGAACCACTGACCTTCCTGTTGGCTGCACCCATGCCGAATATAGTTCGGCCCACCAGGAAATTAATATCCTTCATTCTCACTGCGGCGCGATGCTGTATTGCGGCCTCCTGGAGGAAAACAGCTACGCCAGCGCTCAATACAATAAAGAAAAGGATTGGGGAAGTTATGACCATGGAAAGGCTCACAGCCAACATCAAACAAAGAACCCCGGCCTTTGAGGATATCTGGGAACCCTGGTTCCACTTTTCCAGAGCGCCCCGATCAACCCAGGGAGGTGGGAGACTAACTCCCCCCCCATAAGACAAAATCAGTACGAACCTCATCAACCACACTCTATCAGCCCTGTAGGACGACAATACCCTCCCCCCCCATCCCCCTCCCCCCCCTTCTTCCTCCCACCCCCTCAACCACCCCTCCACACCTTCTCTCTATGAAGGCTCCCCCCCTTCTTTTTTTTTTTCTCATGGACAACTTAGGTTGCCCTTCTTTCCCCCCCTTTAAAAAAAATATATGTTTTGGAAAATGTTAGGCAACAAAATTTGTCAGAAATGTTGTACCCTCTAAAAATGCCTAATAAAAACATTGGAAAAAAAAAAAAAAAAAAAAAAAACCCCCATCAAGCGCCAATATTGTGCCCAATAAACTAATCACTGCCATGGTCATTAATAAGACCTTTAATATATGTGACTCCAGAAAGTCAGATTAAAATACCAGTGTCAATAAAAAAAAAAAAAAAAAAAAAAATATTATAAAATATATAATATTGTATATAAAATATTTTTTTATAATTTATATACACTGTTTATTTTTGATATGAATTATTTAAGGTTTTAATTTAGTATTAGGGTTTCTTTATTTATTAGGATTTATAATATATAACAGTTATGTAGTTGGGTTTGCATCACAATATTATTTGATTAACTATTTCTCCTATAGTTTCTAACATATCTATAGAATGCTTTATAAGGTATTATACTTTCATACCTATTAATATGTATGTATGGTTACTGGTTTTAATAGTTCATCAATTTGTAAGATATATGTTGAATATTCTGCTGCTGACTACTGGCACTTGTTGTCTAGGTATAGATTAGATAAGATTGGACTTGACAAGTTTGCTCTTTTTTAATTATTTTTTGTGTCAGTTTAGTGTCTTGTTAACAACTTTGGGGGTATGGTGATGTTTGAAGGATGGCATTTATTAGCATCAGGATTAAACAGGCTTTGAATTCATTTTGTTGGCCTGGGATATATTGTATCCACCTGATTCTGTTTTAATTGTTAACCAATCACACAGTAGTGTCGCTCTATTTAAACATCATCAGCCCCAGTGTCAGATACTCTTTGACAAAGTCACTCACGTGACGAAACGCGTCAGAGTGTTCTCTGTGGCAGATTTTTTGTACACATGCACCAATAAATAATTATTTTTATCTGTATTTTGTGCGGAAGCTTCATTACCCTTGCGGCAGCAGTGACCGCCTCATCACTCTATTTTTACACATAAGAATACAACTGAAGGCTGATAGGGAAATTAATCAAATTTGTGAATAAAGTTATGAAGTGAGTTAAAAAAACAATACTTCAACCACTGTGGGTTCACAAATAAATGCATTAAATTGACAACAAGAGAAATGTCAAATATCGGAACATACTGTAGAAGATTATTGGAGCTGTATATCCCCAAGAGATACCAAAAAAGGATGCCTACAATTTACATCATATTGATGCACCAGCAGGTCATAAGAAGGAGGGGAGCATAGTAGGTCATATAAAGGGGGAGAACACAAACCCCTCATTAAGACCACAGGGGGACAGAGTTCCTAAATGATAAATCCATCTTTATTCATTTTGAAGAATTTCCTTATTCTAGTCACCACCTCTCAGGTTCATAGGTATGTTTTCGATACCAAAAAATAACAAGCCCGTGGTATCCCCTTGATGTACTTGGTGGATATGATTAGCTAATAGTGTGCCAAGGTGGTTTCGGATCACCCCCAGATGTTCTAGGACTCTTACAATTGTCTTGTGGTCTTTCCTATGTACTTCTTCTGACAGCGGCATACTGCTTGATAAATCACTCCTGTCATCCTGCAGTTAATAAACTGCTTCATCTTAAATTGTTTGGTATCATCAAAATTAGAGAAAACCTTTGTGGGGTATAGAAATTGGCATGCCTAGCTTTGATATTTTGTGTCCTCCTGCCTACTAGTGTGGGTCTTGACCTTAGGACCTCTTTGAGATCATTATCCTCCAAGAGATTATACTGTACCATTGTTGTGTCAATATATTATTAATGTCCAATCATTGGTTATTAATGGTTCCCACATAGCGTACCAGTTTTGAATCTGATTCCTCTTTTTTTGTTGTCTGGCAGTAGTGAGCTTCTATTAGAATACTTAGCCCTATTGTAAGCTTTCTTGATGGATCTCTTACTATACCCTCTTTCAATGAACCTGGTTTTCATTAGTTCTGCTTCTTTCTCAAAAATTGCATCTGAAAAACAATTCCTACGCACTCGTAGGAATTGCCCAATTAGGATTCCTGCTTTTATGCTTTTGGGGTGATGGCTATCTAAAAGCAAGAGACTGTTGGTAACCGTTGTCTTACGATGTATTGAAGTCTCCAAGAGCCCAGAATCACCTCTAGTGATTTGCAAATCCATAAATTTGATGGTACGGTTACTGAGTTCATAGTAAGACGTAGATTAAAATCGTTTATATTAAGCTTTTTCACACATTCCTCAAATAATGCCTGTGTTCCCTGCCACAGGACCAGGATATCGTCTATATACCTGGCCCACAGCATTAAGTGTGATGTATATCTGAGGTTGTCACATTTGCCTTATAGATTACATTAGCCTAATAAACCTTTCCAACACACTATATGCACGCATCCGTGGCTCATTTTTAGACACTAGTTTCTCAATCAAACAGCACTAATTAAGGTGGCTGATAAATAAAGAGAGTTCCAATTTTAACCGTATTTTATATTGATTCAGCATGCACATTATCTTCTGTGTTTATACAAGGATACACAACTTCCCAGTTCACACTTCCCTATTATACCCATAACTTTGGGATTTATATACGATTACAACCATAGTTTGATAATAATTCTAGTGACACTCTCAATAGCTTCAGCACAGTGGATTTAGTGATTTGATACAAAGTTCAGAACCACAAATGGACACAATGTGGATACAATAGGGGTTACATCAGGCAGTTAAGACAATTAGTCCTACTATCACCCAGACTGCGCCCTGCATCTGATATCTATTAGAAGCAGTTTCATATACTAAGTACCACTAAATGGGAAGCAATGTTAACCTACACTATTATTGTTTCTAATGCTATACAGCCTAGTACAGCATTCTATCTAGCTGCAAGGTATATTAGAGCAGCAGTGCGCAAACTGTGGGGCGCGCCCCCTCTGGGGGGGGGGGGCACAAGATTGTTTAGAGAAGGCCCAGGTGGCGGGGGCGATTTTGCCAGAAGCAGAGAGTAAAGCAGTCGGTAGCTGCAATTTCTCCTTCAGCCATTAGGTGGCACTGTGAAGCACAGCTCATGCAGCACAGACTTTGCCTTGCTGAATGCAGCGTGATAAGGTCAGTGTGTGAGAGTTTGTGTGAGTGTGTCATGGAGAGGGTGGTAAAAGAGAGACATGGAGAGGGGGGTCAAAGAGGGACATGGAGAGGTGGGAGGGGTTTCAAAGAGACATGGAGAGGTGGGGGTGGGGTCAAAGAGAGACATGGAGAGGTGGGATGGGTGTCAGAGAGACATGGAGAGGTGGGAGGGGGCTCAAAGAGAGACATGAGGTGGGAGGGGGTCAAAGAGACAATTGGAGGGGGTGAAAGAGACATGGAGAGGTGGGAGGGGGGTGAAAGAGAGAAATGGACAGGTGGGAGGGGGTGAAACAGACATGTAGAAGTGGGAGGGGGGTCAGAGAGACATGGAGAGGTGGGTGAAAGAGTGACATGGAGAGGTGGGTGAAAGAGAGACATGGAGAGGTGGGTGAAAGAGAGACATGGAGAGGTGGGAGGGGGGTGAAAGTGTGACATGGGGGTGAAAGAAATATTGGGGGAGGGGGAGAGAAAGACACTGGGGGGAGGGGAGACACCCTGGGGCAAGGTGAGAGAAACACTGGAGGGAAAGGAGAGACACACACACTGGCTGGAGGGAGAGAGACACTGGGGGGAAGGAAAGAGAGACACTGGTGGGAGGAAGAGACAATGGCTGGAGGGAGAAAGAGAATGGGAGAGGGAAAGAGACACTGGGGGGAGTGAGAGAGAGACACTAGGGGGAGGGAGAAAGAGACACACACTGGGGGGAGGGAGAGAGTGGGGGAGGGAGAAACACTGAGGGGAGGGATAGAGAGACACTGGAGAGGGAGTGAGAAACACTGGGAGAGGGAGAAACTGGGGGAGAGGAGAGTGAGATTGTGGAAAAGGGAGAGTGGTCCTGATGTGGCGGGGAGAGAGATTAATAATACAGCATAAATGGGCACGCCATTAGATACATATCATAATATTTATTTTTAAGGGATGTAATTTGTGTTATAAATACTTTTTATGATGTGTCCCGGTTTTTACTTTTGAAAGTCTGGTCACCCTAGCTGCCGGCCCACATCATGGTGTGCGCGGGGGCTGTGGAGGTATGGCGACTGAAGAGAAATGGCTCCAAAGAGACCAGGGGAGGAGCATGCCCCAGCGCAGTGACATTAAACGAGCTGCAGGTCTGGCCAGCACCATGGAGTGATTGATTTTCCAGCTGCAGCTGCACGATTTGCTGTGTCTGCTGCTGCTGGGGGAGAGGGGAGAGAGGAGGGAAGTTCTGGTGGGGGAGGAGGTGGTTCCCCTTTCAGACCAATGAGCTGCACATCCACTGGTAGGAGCCGTAAGGCCCCTGCCTCATGATCACCTATCCCCAGGAGTTCCAGCAGGACCAGGAATAGATCAACGAAGTGCCCTCCCGCCCCCCCCCCCCCCCAGCTAAACGAAGGGATGAAGGTCAGGCAGAGATGGCAGAATTGAGGGTAATCACAAACCATCCACTGACAGGCAGTTCAAGCGTCACTCGTGTCTGCTTTTGAGTACGTACCTGTTGCGTGTTTGTTGCGCCCTCACGAATGCCGTTTGGACTGCCCGTCTAACTGGCACGTCGTCCTTTGGTAAATAAAAATATGTGACGAAAGAAACAATATTTTGCTGGACATACAAAGTAAGTGTCCCCGGCGCTAGTGACTACAGTGTCCAAAATACCATAATCCAAAAGACAGTCCTGTATTGTGAGACAGTCCAGGTAGGTGGATGGATCAACCAAGAAAGTTCCAGATGGGTAAGGGTGTCCTTGAAGAATAATTCCAAACTGTTTCTGGAAATACACAAAAACAAAAGACACACCAATTGCGCAGTATAAAAGGCAAAAAAGTCCCTATCTAGAACATAAAAAGCCCTACTTATAAGATGTAATCTTGCTTGTTCAGGGGAGTGAATCTGTGCTTGTGCCACGTCTTCACCCCGATATCCACGGACCCCACGTGGTTAAACGAGATGCTTCCCCTTTCAGTAGATGAATTCACGGATATACCATTAGCAGCAAGTACCGTGGGAAAGGGAAAATAGGACACAGCCTGGTGTAATACGTAACTACACTTTAATACAATATAAAACCAACACACTACCCACACTTACAATAAGTATGGGAGGGCAATATGACTCACGAATGCCGTCCGCAACCTGCTTCCACCCGAAAGGAACGGAGATCAAGCGACTAACGATATCACCCGCGAATCGCCGATTGATGATGTCAGCAACACGGGTCGCTTCTCCAGCGTCAGGTGGTTGCAGAAGCTGATCGGCACGCACAAAACTAAGCTCCTCCTCCCTACGCGTTTCGTGACTATGTGTCACTTCCTCAGGGGAGGGTGGAGCATAGTGAATACAGCACTTATATACAAGTGTAATGGATGGACTTGCCCACAAAGGGGCGGGTTTAAGAATGATTGACAGAATGTCATGGGGACAAATAACAGCAAACGAAATAACGGATCGCTGCTGGGGTCATAAATGTCCTACATTGCATTAACAACAGGTTAATGATCTCAGGGACAAATTTTTAGAACGAGAATATAAAATGCGAGATGTAGATTTGGCCATCTCTGAGGTAGACAGTATTGATAGGGCCTCCATTGTCTCTAAGGAGACAAAAAGTAGATCAAATTCTAAAGAACAGGTTCAATTTCCCATGTTTATAACTCAGTATATTGGTTTGGCCCCTGTTATATCCCAGGTGTTTGAGAGACATTGGGGTATCCTCCAGAGGGACCCAATCCTTAAAAACTGCCTTCCTGTTAAGCCTAAAATAGTTTACCGACGGGCTAAAAATTTAAAATCCCAATTGCCCCCTAGCTATCCCATTGATAGTCTACAAGACCGTCATGTCACTTGGCTCAATGACCTTAAAGGTTACTATACTTGCCATAATTGTGTTGGATGTAAGTACAGTGTCAAAAGTAAATCTTTCAAATCTAATGTAACAGGGATCAGTTATGACATTGAGACGTTCATTAACTGTAGGACTAATTTTTGTGTTTATTTATTGCAATGCCCATGCGGATTGCAATACGTGGGCCGAACTGGGAGACCTCTTAAGCGGTGATTTGCCGAACATGTGTATAATATAAAAAGAGGTCTCGAGACGCATAGTGTCTCCAATCATTTTAGGTTGAAGCACAACCAAAACCCAGACGGCCTATTCTGCATGGGCATTGATAATCCGAAGTCCAATTGGCGTGGGGGGGACAGGCTCAACACAGTATCCAAACGTGAGAGTTATTGGATATATGTATTGAAAACCCTGTCTCTCCTAAGTCTTAATATAGATTTTGATCTAGCAGCCTTTTTAAAAGATCCTTAATATTTTATTTCAATTCCACACATTGTTTTTTGTTATCACATGTTTTTGTATATAATTTTTATATATTTTATTAACATTGTGTTATTATTATTATTTTATGCAAGTGACAGAAATGCAATGTAGGACATTTATGACCCCAGCAGCGATCCGTTATTTCGTTTGCTGTTATTTGTCCCCATGACATTCTGTCAATCATTCTTAAACCCGCCCCTTTGTGGGCAAGTCCATCCATTACACTTGTATATAAGTGCTGTATTCACTAAGCTCCACTCCTCCCTGAGGAAGTGACGCATAGTCACGAAACGCGTAGGGAGGAGGAGCTTAGTTTTGTGCGTGCCGATCAGCTGCTGCAACCACTTGACGCCGGAGAAGCGACCCGTGTTGCTGACATAATCATCCGCGGGTGATATCGTTAGTCGCTTGATCTCCGTTCCTTTCGGGTGGAAGCAGGTTGCGGACGGCATTCGTGAGTCATATTGCCCTCCCATACTTATTGTAAGTGTGGGTAGTGTGTTGGTTTTATACTGTATTAAAGTGTAGTTACGTATTACACCAGGCTGTGTCCTATTTTCCCTTTCCCACGGTACTTGCTGCTAATGGAGTGTCCGTGAATTCAACTACTAAAAGGGGAAGCATCTCATTTAACCACGTGGGGTCCGTGGATATCGGGGTGAAGACGTGGCACAAGCACAGATTCTCTCCCCTGAACAAGCAAGATTACATCTTGTAAGTAGGGTTTTTTATGGTCTAGATAGGGACTTTTTTGCCTTTTATACTGCGCAAGTGGTGTGTCTTTTGTTTTTGTGTATTTCCAGAAACAGTTTGGAATTATTCTTCAAGGACACCCTTACGCATCTGGAACTTTCTTGGTTGATCCATCCACCTACCTGGACTGTCTCACAATACAGGACTGTCTTTTGGATTATGTTATTTAGGACACTTTAGTCACTAGCGCCGGGGACACTTATTTTGTATGTTCATTTTTGTTTAGCAGGTTTGGAACTATCTGCTGTATGTAGTTCCCCTTGGCAGCTCATCTTATCACATTTATTATTGTGTTTAGAATTATCACTTATCACGTTTAGTTCACATTTTTAGTTTGATCTAGCGTTTGTAGGGAGTGTACTTTGTTTGTTGTTGTCCAATATTTCGCTGGAGCCACATTTTAAATTAAAATGTTACACCTTCCTAGACAAGGTAATCGCAGAATTTAAACCGTGTTTTGAAAGTATTAAGAACATAACGTCTGATTTTCCCTCCCTGAGTGGAAATGCGCTTTGTAATACGGACCTTTCAAATGTCAAAACCTGTGCCAAGAACTAAGCCATTAAGTATGACAAAGATGAAGATCCCTACGAATGTTTAATGAGAAATTAAAAGCTTTCAATTCAAAGGGCCGACCTTAGCAATTTAAGCGCCCTGTGTGGAGAGAAATTTGGAACCCCCCGCCTTGCTAGAGTGCTTCCCCTTTTCCCCCACACTGATTCTCTC
This sequence comes from Ascaphus truei, assembly GCF_040206685.1. NCBI lineage: Eukaryota > Metazoa > Chordata > Amphibia > Anura > Ascaphidae > Ascaphus > Ascaphus truei. The sequence continues at coordinate 35,842,260 of NC_134497.1, read as the reverse complement.
CCTGCCACTGACATATACTCCCCCCCACTGACATATTCTCTCCCCCCCACTGACTCTCTCTCCCCTACACGACACTCTCTCCCCCTCATACACACTCTCCCTCCCACACTGACACACACTCTCCCTCCCCCAATGACACACTCTCTCCCCCCAACTAACACAAACACACAGAGACACACAAAGACGTACATAGCCTCCCATCTCTCCTGCTGCTTCTCTGCACCATCTCCAGGCTCCTGAGAGCTCCTCATGATTGGCTGCATTAACCAGCAGGGGAAGCAAATGGGCCAGCCTTCCTACCTAACTCTACCTCCTTACTCACTTTTACTTTAGCAACATCGCCATGATCCTTAGCCGATTTCAAATTGCGCCCACCCCCCCGATTCCACTTGATACTCAAAAAGGATCCTGAACCACTTTAGCAAACCCGTCCAAAAGCAGCCGGGCCACATCCCTATTGGGGTACTTTTCCAGCCATGGCACCATACTTTGGCAGATAATCGGGTATGACACCTTCCTGGCCAGCCTTCTGCTCGGCTCCCCTAAACCCGCGTCCGCCCTCACTGAAACACTGGGCCTGGAAATGCTGCCCCCACAGGTGGAGCACGCATGCCTGAAACGACACTTATTGTACTCGTAATGGGCATCAATGAATGCCCAACAAACGCACGACTGGCTCCTGTCCAGCATGCCTGTTCCCCCCGTAGAGCCCCCCCCCCCCGAAATGGGGACAGCCCTTCCATTCTGATCCACTCAATCCAAAGATCCATATCTTTCATGTCCCAAGAAATCTTGTCCTACCTTAATGCCATCTTTTGCCTGAACTTCTCATCATATGTCCTCCAACCCATACCGATGTGCCTGTGCTGTGCCGTTCTGCCTCCACCACAAACGGCCGTTTCGCCACCCAGGGCCGCCAACAGGGGGGGGACAAAAGGTACTGGCGTCCCGGGCCCCGTGAGTCAGGGGGCCTGGCCCCCCTGCGCAGCTGTGCCCCTCGATAAATCCCGTCGCTTGGTCACCACGGGGTAATAGGATTTAGCGTGCACGTGATCCTCCAGGCAACACGCTAGTCTGCACAAAGAAGAAGAAAAAAAACGCTGCAGGATTTATTTTTTGGCCCGCACATGCTCTATACGAGCCTCCAAAGCGAGGCCTGCCTTTTCCTGCACGGAGCAAGTGGTATGCTCCATGCCTCCCTTGCTTCCATGCCCCCCTGATCCGATTCCCCCCTGCTCTGATTTCTCCCCCCCTGCTCTGATGCCCCACTGCTCTGATTTCCCCCCCTCTGCTCCGATTCTACCCCCCTGTTCCGATTCCACCTCCCTGTTCCGATTCCACCCCCCTGCTCTGATTTCCCCCGCTTGCTCCGATTCCCCCTTTCTCCGATTCCCCCCATGCTCCGATTCCCCCATGCTACGATTCCACCCTTGCTTCAATTCCCCCCTGTTCCAATTTCCCCCCCATTCCGATTCCCCCCTCCCCATTCCGATTCCCCCCCCCTGTTCTGATTCACCCCCCTCGGTCCGATTCCCCCCCCCGCTCCAATTTCCCCCATGTGTATGTGAGAGTGTCTGAGAGTGTGTGAGTGTGTCTGAGTGTATGAGTGTGTGTCTGAATGTGTGAGAGTGTATGTCTGAGAGATTGTCCGCCTGAGTATGAGTGTCTGTGTGTGTGAGTGTTTGAGAGTGAGTGTCCTGAATGTGTCTGAGAGTGTGTCCTTCTGAGTGTGTGTGAGAGTGTAAGAGTGTCTGAGTTTGTGTGAGTGTCTGAGTGTGTAAGTCTGTGAATGAATACAGACACCAACCCACAGACAGTCATTCACCCACCCACCCGTCAGTCAATCAACCACCCACCCACTCTCCACACCCACTCTCCCCCCACACCCACTCTCTCTCTGTCACCCACTCATTCTCTCTTTCACCCACACTCTGTCTTATCTTAACTGCCCTATACCTACACTGAAATAACCTATACTGCTTTCTTCCAGATCTGACTCTCAAGCTTCACACACAAGATATCGGAATCCTCCTAACCCACAAAGACAGGTAGGGAACACCCCAGGCCCATACTGAATCCCCCCCAGGCCTTTTGTCACATAGGATGTAGCATTGGTAGGATGACCAGGCGCCCCGGTTTTTCATGTGCTGTCCTGGTTGCCGGTCCGTCCCAGAAATGTCCCGGGTTTTCCGCCATGTTCCTGTATTTTTTTAAAATATGTGTCGGCGAGGCCGGCAGCAGTGAGCGGGGGCATCGGTGTCGGCGAGGAGGATGCAGCAGCCCGGCCGGTGAGTATTTTTTATTAATGCCAGGGGTTGGGCTTCTGTAGAAACATGCCGGGTCGCAGGTGATTGGATGGAGGATGCCGGGGGGGTGCTTTGGCTCTCCCCGGCTTTCCCTCCCCCGGCACTCTAGCCCTCCCTCTTCCTCCAGCTCCCCGGCTCTACCTCCGGCAGACTCTCCCTCCGGCTTCCCAGCTCTCCCTCCCACCGGCACCCCAGCTTGCTCTCCATCCCCCCCCCCCCCCCAGAGCCCGCTCACAGCAGCTCGCGGCACTTCCTGTGCCTGCTGCTAGTGAGCGCGTGCCTCAGTCTACCGCCTCCGCTGGGCTGCAGGGGATTGGTCAAGGTAGGAGGATGCTGGGGGGCAGAACTTTGGCTCTCCCCGGCCTTCCCTCCCCTGACACTCTGGCCCTCCCTCCGGCACCCGGCACCCCCTCTCTCCGGCACCACGGCTCTCCCTCCGGTCCCTGGCTCGCACTCCCCCCTGGCACCCCGGCTCTCCCTCCCTCAGGCACCCCGGCTCTCCCTCCCTCTGGCACCCCTTTCCCAGCTCATCTCCATCCACCCGAGAGCCCGCTCACAGCAGCTTGTGGCACTTCCTGTGCCTGCTGCTAGTGAGCGCTTGCCTCAGTCTGCCGCCTCTGTCGAATCCTCAGCCGTCTGAGGTAGGCATGGGGGGAGAGAGACGGAGATGGGAGATGCAGGGGGGGGGAGAGAGAGGGAAGATGCAGGGGGGGGGGGAGAGATGGAAGATGCAGGGGGGGAAGAAATGGAAGATACAGGGGGGAGGAAGAGATGGAAGATGCAGGGGGGAGGAAGAGATGGAAGAAGCAGGGGGGAGAGGGGGGAGAGATGGGAGATGCAGGGGGGTTGATATGAGGGTGATGGGAGATGCTGGGGGTGGGTATATGAGGATGATGATGGTGGTGATGATTTTACCTGTGCTGCCCAATTTTTTAAAATATGTATAGGGGGGGGTCTTTTAAAAAAGTATTGGGGTGGCAGGGGTGTGACGGGAGACACACTTAATAACACATTTATATTTCGTGGATCCTGATTGAGCAGAACAGGTTGAGCAAAATAAACTGAGATTTATTCCCTTGATAGGCAAACACACGACAACTGCATAATACACTTAATAATTACACTTACGGGTATAGGAACAGGGGATAATGTCCAGAAAGGTGCAACGCACCAGAAGATTGTCTTTTAAAATGTAGTCCTTTTGCAAATTGCCAAATAAATAGCCAGTCCAATCCTTCTGTGAAAGTGCAAAGTCTTTTCTGGTTCTTTGGGGTTCGTGCTGGAATCCCCAGGGCTAACGAAATCCTGAAGCAGGGCAAGTTTCCTTGTTGCGATGTTTTTAACCCCTTGCGTTCTGGAATCGTAGTCGCTGTACTTAGATCTTATCCGCTTGAAGAAATCAGGTAACAACAGCAACAACAACAACAGCAGCCTAGGAATGAGGGTTACAGGCCTTTTTAAGGACAAGGACCGGTGAAGTGTTACATTAGCCTCATCCCATTGGCAAGGAATTATCTTCATCCTATCAGAACCTGCTATGTCACATGAGCAAATCCTACAGCCAGCCCAGGTAACTCTGAGCATGCTCAGTAAGCAGCTTGGTAGCACTGCTAAGTAAAAAGGGGCCACTCATTTCTGGGGACGCAATGTCTGGAGTTTGGTCCCAAGGTGTGAAATATCCAGGATGAGTAACAGGATCTGCTACTCAGAAACATCCTGAGTAAGTGACACTTTAAGACTCTGGGGTCTTTCATCCCCCCACACGTCCCTAGACCCATCGGCATCTCCCACCAGGGGGCTCATGTATGCATAACATTTGTTCCTTAAAGCATTACAAAGGCAGGCAGAAAAAATAGCATCCTGCCGGTACATTTTAAAACTGCAACAGAAAGGCACTTTATCAAAAATATATGTTTGCCTTTTGACAAAGTTATATTTTTAATATATGTGTTCTTGGGGGGTTACACTGAGGCTGCACACCAAAAATCAGGGTGCGGGCTCACTCCGTTCCTAAATTAGCAGTCTTAATGGAACGGCCCCTGTTATTCAGCACTGCAGGTATAGACTAGCCTGCAAAAAGGGAACAACAATGCATAGAGGGGAGAATGGTACATGGGAACAGCATATAAAATTAACCCCTTCATCCCCAATACGAAATAGGGGTAACCAGCTGAGCACACTGCCTTTATTAATGCACTGATTACCCCCATTTTCGCCACATCTCCCCCACTCAAAGCCCAAGGTTTGCCCTGGCCACCTCCTCTGGTGGTTGGGCTGACCGGAGGGTTTTTGAATTCATTAGGTCTTGCCGGGAGAGGCCATCAGCGTTCCCATGCTCACTGCCTTTCTGGTGCTGTATGGTAATATCAAACTCCTGCCAGGCAAGGCTCCCGCGCAATAGCTTGGCATTCTCTCCCGACACCCTCTGCAATCAACTTAGGGGGTTATGGTCAGTGATAACAGTGAAGTGTCTGCCATACAGAGAGGGCTGTAGCTTCTTTAGAGCCCATACTATGGCCAGACACTCCTTCTCAATAGTGGCATATGCCCCTTCTCTGGGCAGCCGCTTGTGGCCCAGATACATCATTGGAGGTTCCCTGACCTCCTCCCCCACCTGGCTGAGCACAGCACCAATGCCAAAGTCTGAGTCATCAGTCTGCACCAGAAACGTTTTGGAATAATCTGGAGCGGCCAGTATAGGAGCGCTGGCTAGTGCAGTCTTCAAAGCCTGAAATGCAGCTTCACAGGCTGGAGACCAGACTACCAGCACAGACTGTCGCTTCTGGGTCAAGTCAGTCAGGGGTTTGGCAATGGCACTATACTGGGGAACAAACTTCCTATAGTAGCCTGCAGTGCCTAGGAAAGCCATGACCTGCTTCTTGGTTTTGGGAGTGGGCCACTGCACTAGTGAATCTACCTTAGCTGGTTCGGGCTTGAGGTGCCCTCCACCCACCCTATGCCCTAGGTATAAGACTTCAGCCATCCCTACTAAGCACTTGGTGGGTTTTAAGGTGAGACCTGCCTCCCTAATCCTGGCTAGCACCGCAGCTACATGAATTAAGTGTGATTCCCAGGAGTTACTAAACACAGCAATATCATCCAGATAATCCCTTGCAAACCCTTGCATGCCCTCTAGCAAACGATTGACCAGGCGTTGGAAGGTAGCCGGTGCATTCTTCATTCCAAATGACATCACTAAGAACTCATAGAGGCCACTTGGGGTGATGAATGCCGACTTCTCCCTAGCCTCCTGGGTCAAAGGGATTTGCCAGTACCCTTTACTGAAATCCATGGTGGTCAGATACCTTGCCCCCGCGAGTTCATCCAGCAACTTATCCATGCGGGGCATGGGGTAGGCATCTGAAACCGTCCCTGCATTGAGCTGCCGGTAGTCCACATAGAACCGGGTGGTCCCATCCTTCTTAGGCACTAGGACTACCGGACAAGCCCAAGGGCTCTGGGATGGTACAATTACCCATAGGGCCAGCATCCCCTCCACCTCCCTCTCTATACTGCCCTTCACCTCTGCTGACACTCTATAAGAGTGCTTATGCAGAGGTCTCAGATCCCCTGTAAGCACTGGGTGCTCAGTGATGTGTGTCCTCCCTGGCTTGTCCGTGAACAGAGCCCTATACTGCTCTAGCATAGCCCTGGCATCTGCTCTCTGCCTGACACTCAGCTGAGCCCCTATCTCCACCTGCTCTATGGTACCTCCCTGCCTAGCCTCCCCTAGGAGATCTGGCAGAGCTATGTACTCCTTGAGCATATTGATGTGATAGACTTTGGTTCTCCCTGTCTCCCTAACCCTGGCTAGCACTGCTGCTACCTGTCCTGGATACAAACCCCAGATCTGCCTGAAGCCAACTATCCTCTCCCTGTATGTCCTCACATACCTCTGCACTCTCTCTAGTGCCCTCCTGACCAGGCGGTGGGAGTTAGCCAGAGCATTCCTCATCCGGAATGGCACCCTGAAAAACTCACAGAGGCCATTCTGAAGGCTGAAGACTGACCCCCCCCCCCCTTTGCCTTCCTCTCTACACTGTCTGCTGCCTCTGCTGATACTCCATAGGTATTCTTATGCAGAGGATGCAGATCCCCTGGGAGCACAGGCTGATCTGTACTATGTACCCTGCCCATCTTGTCTGAGAACAGGACCCTAGGCTGCTCTACCCTAGCTGTGGTGTGAAGATAGTCAGCGCAAACCTCACGGGCCTCCCGATGTCGATGGAACCGAATGAAATAAAAGGATATGGATAAAAAAGAATTAAAATCTCAGTGTATTAGATACACATGTGGGGGATGGGGGAAGAGGGGGGGGGAAAGGGGGAGGGGGGTGAGGGCAGGGGGTGGGAGCAAGGAGGAGGATAATGCTGGAGGGGTTGATAATTGGTTTTCCACTTTAACTAATCAAAGAATACATAAAATTATGGATTCAGTGACTCACACGGGCTTGTGTGGTGTCTCTCCCTCAACGCTGACTGTAGTGGATTTATTACAGACTCATATGCTGGAGTCTCAATATACATAAAACTCACACGGCCTGATGTGAGTCCTTGTCCTCAGAGGGTGATGTCCTGTATGGATGGTGTCTGGGTTGTCTCAGCAGAGTTATCCCCCGATGGGTGTGGTGTGTGAGTGTCTCCTCTCCCCGTTCCCAGATGACCAAAAGGAGTGTATGCCAACAAGGGTTAACAACAATAAAAAAGGTACTTGAAGTCAAATAAAATGGCCCAGCCTCAACCTGCTCTACCCTAGCCCCGGCTTCTGCCCCTGCCTGCTTACCTCCCAGGGCCCCTAGCTCAACTAGGACCCCCCTAGGAAACCCTATCCTACCTAAGAGGCCTGGTACTGCCTGAGCTACTTCCTGAAACATGTTCCTCATTCCTGGTAACAGGTTCAGGAGCATCTGCACATAATCACCCGCTTTACCCTCTGGGGCTGGCAGGCGTCCCAGGGGTGGCCAAAGTCTGCCACTGCCCCTGCTGCCTCTGACCAGAAGTAAGGCTGCAACAGCTGGGTTCTCATGTGAGTGACCCCCTGATGCCCCAGTAGTGGACTGGGGAAGGCTACATGCAACACTTGCTGCCTACCCTCCCTGGGTCCCACTAACCGTCTTCTACCTGTCCAGCCCCTGGCTAACCCGGTAGAACCTGGCTCCCTACCCCAGAGCCCGCGGTGCCACAGCCTGTGGTCTGACCCCCCGCTTTCCCAGGACTCGGACGCCCGCAGCCCCATACCTTCTAAGCTGGGGTTAGCTTTCACTGCATCCCTATCTGCTGTCCCTAATTCTAACCACCCACCCTTATTCTCTAAGTCAGGGGTAACAGGAACAGGTAAAGGGAACAGTAAGTCAGTCACTGGTCGTGACTCAGTAGTCTGGCTTACCTGTCTGGTCTCCGCAGAGGCCACTGGAACCGTTGGTCCGAAATGCAGGGGGACAGAGGTTGATTCTGCTGTGATTCCTGATGACAGGCTCTTAGGAATCGCCACAACAGCAGGCAATTCCGCAGCAACCACACAGATCACAGGCTCCAGGTTATTGCTAAGGCGCACCTCAGCAGTTACCCTGGACAAACCCCCCACCTCCTTCATGCCATGATTGGCACTCCCATCCAAAATGATCTGGGCACCCTGGAAGGACCGCAGCCCTCCATCAGGTATGGTTCTTTGCACCCCGGTGCCCGGGAGCAAATCTTCTGGCTGCACCAGAATAACAGCAGCACCCAAATCTGGCAAGCTCCCTGCTTGCCGGGCACCAAAGGTAACCCTCCGTTTGTGCCTGCTCAGGACATCAGCAGGCTGCATCTCGACAGATGCATTTGGACATCCTCTGCTCACTGCTGCTGGCTCTGAGGTGACAAAAGCAGCATCTGCCTGGGACATCCCTCTTGGTTGTGGCTCCATGGCTGTGCTCTGTTCCTCTGTGTGGGCCAACCCAATCTGGGTTACTGGCCCTGCAGCTTGTGAACGTTGCCCCTGATGGGGTCCCCCAGACCGCTCATGGTCCGGGCAATGTGGCCGGATGTGGCCCACCTTGTGGCAATGATAGCACCGTCTCCCAAGCTTGAACTCCCCAGTATAGGGCGTGTTGCTGCCCACTGTATGTTTGGGAGTCCTCTAAGGTGCAGACTGGTCCCCCCTAGTCGGAATGGCTGCTTTTCTGGGGACTGCTGCGTTGCTCACCAAGGCTCTGCTGGTTACATATTCATTTGCTGGCTCTGCTGCTTCCACAGCAGTTACTCTGGGAACGTCCTGTTCCCCGCTGACAAGGTGGGAGTGAGGGGTCCATCCAAGCGCTGTCGACAGGAGCTGTAGTCGCTGTTCATAGCTAACCCCTTCTCCCCAGGCGGTGAGGAGTGCAATGAGTCCAGAGGTAGCAAGTCCGGTCGCCGCAGTGACTGATCTATCTGCACTCCCTGGCACCGCGCCACCCTTTTCCAGGTGGTCACTGACATCCTTCCCCTGTCCTTGCAGCCCCGGAGCTGGAGGGACCTCCTGCACTCCGGGCTGAGTATTGTCTGCTGCCACAGCAGCTGGCGGGGCCAGCCTCCCCTCATATTCTTCTAAGTCCTCCTCCAGCTGACTCTTTGAACGATCGTCTGTCGTGAACCCGTACCCCACAAATCTCTCCACTATCTGCGCCCGGTTCCAGGTACAAAACCTTCCTGAGCGTGGACTCATGGTGCCATTGGCATATGGGTCCAGAGACCAGTGAATTATCTCGTGCTCTTTGGAAGTGTGTGTAAGTTGCCACTTGTCTGAGGAGCTTGCCATCTACAAGGTCCTCACTATATTACAGACAGGTCCCTGCAATATAGGCTCAATCAGTATCTCACCAGCTGCCACCAGTTTTAAATGCTTGTGACGGGAGACGCACTTAATAACACATTTATATTTCGTGAATCCTGATTGAGCAGAACAAAATAAACTGAGATTTATTCCCTTGATAGGCAAACACACGACAACTGCATAATACACTTAATAATTACACTTACGCTTATAGGAACAGGGGATAATGTCCAGAAAGGTGCAACGCATCAGAAGATTGTCTTTTAAAATGTAGTCCTTTTGCAAGTTGCCAAATAAATAGCCAGTCCAATCCTTCTGTGAAAGTGCAAAGTCTTTTCTGGTTCTTTGGGGTTCGTGCTGGAATCCCCAGGGCTAACGAAATCCTGAAGCAGGGCAAGTTTCCTTGTTGCGATGTTTTTAACCCCTTGCGTTCTGGAATCGTAGCCGCTGTACTTAGATCTTATCCGCTTGAAGAAATCAGGTAACAACAGCAACAACAACAACAGCAGCCTAGGAATGAGGGTTACATTAGCCTCATCCCATTGGCAAGGAATTATCTTCCTCCTATCAGAACCTGCCATGTCACATGAGCAAATCCTACAGCCAGCCCAGGTAACTCTGAGCATGCTCAGTAAGCAGCTTGGTAGCACTGCTAAGTAAAAAGGGGCCACTCATTTCTGGGGACGCAATGTCTGGAGTTTGGTCCCAAGGTGTGAAATATCCAGGATGAGTAACAGGATCTGCTACTCAGAAACATCCTGATTAAGTGACACTTTAAGACTCTGGGGTCTTTCATCCCCCCACAAGTCCCTATACCCATCGGCATCTCCCACCAGGGGGCTCATGTACACTGGCGACACATTTAATTGCACTGCGGCCAGATCCGCAAGCCGGGAGATTTCCCGGCTTGCTAGTGGCCGCCCCTCGGCACGCGCGTCCAGGGGCTCCCCGAGGGAGCCCTGGTGTCCCGCGATCGCGGGACAGCGGCAGGGGGTTCCGGGGGACCCGGCGGACCCGGCAGCGGGAGGGAGAGCGCCCCGATCGGAGGGCGCTCTTCCGCTGCTTCGGCGCGCGCCCGTCACACTCGGGCGCGCGCCAGGCTACTGCTGCGGCACAGAACGGGCAAATGCTCGAATAAACTGTGCCGCAGCAGTATGCATAACATTTGTTCCTTAATGCATTACAAAGGTAGGCAGAAAAAAATAGCATCCTGCCGGTTCATTTTAAAACTGCAACAGAAAGGCACTTTATCAAAAATATATGTTTTCCTTATGACAAAGTTATATTTTTAATATATGTGTTCTTGGGGGGTTACACTGAGGCTGCACACCAAAAATCAGGGTGCTGGCTCACTCCATTCCTAAATTAGCAGTCTTAATGGAACGGCCCCTGTTATTCAGCATTGCAGGTATATACTAGCCTGCAAAAAGGGGACAACAATGCATAGAGGGGAGAATGGTACATGGGAACAGCATATAAAATTAACCCCGTCATCCCCAATACGAAATAGGGGTAACCAGCTGAGCACACTGCCTTTATTAATGCGCTGATTACCCCCATTTTCGCCACAAGGGGTCTTTTTAATATGTATTGGTGGGGACGGGTATCTTTATTATGTATTGCGGGGTGGGTTTTTTTGGTATGTATTTTGTGGGGGGATTGATTGAGTGGGGTAATTGTTGAAGGTAGGGACGAGTGAGAGAAGAGAGGGGGCGAGTGAGTGAGGAAACACAGAAACACACACTTCAGGGCCCACCTCTGTATACAGAAACACACACTCCAGGGCCCACCTCTGTATACAGAAACACACACTTCAGGGCCCACCTCTGTATACAGAAACACACACTTCAGGGCCCACCTCCGTATACAGAAACACACACTTCAGGGCCCACCTCCGTATACAGAAACACACACTTCAGGGCCCACCTCCGTATACAGAAACACACACTGCAGCCAGGGTTGCCACCTTCTATTGAAGGCTAACCCCAAGATATTTTTTTTAAATCTTTTTATTATATATTTATTTATCTTGCCTTTGGCTGTATCCTCCCCTCCAAATTACGTCAACATGGCTGCGCGACGTCACGTAATGCCCATTGCCATAACAACGAGATGCTCTGTGACGTCACATGGCATCAAGTTGACATGAGAACAGGATGTATTATGGTGACGAGGCATCATGTGATGCCACATTGTCATGGCAACATGTCACCGCTTGACGTTAGAGTGTCTCGTTGTCATGGCAACGGGGGGCGTGACGTGATGTACATTGTTTTATAAATAATTATTTTTAAGTGTCCCGGTTTTTCATTTGGAAAATCTGGTCACCCTAAGATTGGGTATCTTTGTCTTTTGTTGAAAATATTAAAATAAACAGATTGCATTGTAATTTTTTCCCCCGTATTAAAAATAACAAGAAAACAGTTAAGTAAAAGTTGTGCGCTAAAATTTTTTTTTCAGTGGTAGGTGCGCTGTGGGGGGGGGGGGGGAGCTGCTCCTTGCATTTGTCCTGGGCCCCATGATTTCTGTTGGCGGCCATGGTTCAGTGTGTAGCCCCACCACCCCAATAAATTTATTAAACACCCCAACAGCTTATATTTCTTCATCAGCTAAGGCATATACCCCACAGAGCTTACACTCAATTATACCTGTGTTACTGGGAGATAATGGGACTCCCCCAGGGTCACACATAACCGCCCCTGTGATTTAAGGCGGAGTGCCGCGTTTAGCGATAGCTGTTATTTTTTTTATTATGGGTAGCGGGGGTGGGAGAAGTGGGTATTAGCCCCAACGGTGGTTGGTGTTTAGGGTTTGCGGGGGGTAGCGGGAGGGCTTAACCCCTTCATGACCGTAGCGGTATTAACCGCTAAGGTAATGAAGGGGTTAAGTCCACCCGCAACTCCCCCGCAAGCCCTAAACAGCCACCAAGGGCCAAATACCCCCTTAACCCACCCCCACCACCCACAATAAACCTGGCACGGCTGGTTATCCCCTTCATTGCCTTAGCGGTTAGCCGCTAAGGTAATGAAGTGGGCTGTAAATGCATTTTTCCTGCCTCGGATGCATGCCGGGGGCCTCCGGTGCTGGTATTAATGGATATCAGCTCCGGAGACCCCCGGCATCAATCCCAGGCAGGAAAAAAGCCTGATTTTTTTCTAAGTGCCGTTCCGCCGCTCATCCACCGCCTCTCCCTAGCAACTTGCCAACTTTTTGGGGCGGGACGGATTTGCGTGCAAATCTCAATTCTAGAGCGGCGAGTAGCGGCAAAACGCTGTTCGTGGCTACTAGAATTGAGCGTGTTTGAAAACATGGCAAGTAGCGGCGAAAAGGCCTCTGGCGGAAAAAAAACACCCAAAAAAAGGGTGTTTTTTTCGCTTTTCGCCAAGTTTTTGGGGCTTACTGAATCGGGGTAGGCATTTTTGGCACAAAACGGGCGAAAAGTGACTTTCCGCCGTTTACTGCATGAGGCCCTCTCTCTTATCTTAACTGCCCTATACCTACACTGAAATAACCTATACTGCTTTCTTCCAGATCTGACTCTCAAGCTTCACACAGGAGATATAGGAATCCCCCCTAACCCAGAAAGACAGGTAGGGAATGCCCCATTTCCATACTGAATCCCCCCCAGGCCTTTTGTCACATAGGATGTAGCATTGGGTATCTTTGTCTTTTGTTGAAAATATTAAAATAAACAGATTGCATTGTAATTTTTTTTCTGTATTAACAATAACAAGAAAACAGTTAAGTAAAAGTTGCGCGCTAAAACATTTTTTTTCCGTGGTAGGTGCGCTGTGTGGGGGGGGGGGGAATGCTGCTCCTTTTATTTGTCCTGGGCCTCATGATTTCTGTTGGCGGCCCTGGGTCCGTGTGTAGCCCCATCACCCCAATACATTTATTAAACACCACAACAGTTAAGGCATATACCTGTAGCCAGGTTACCCTTTTCAGAGCTGACCCCCCTCCTTCTTGGGCTCATAGCCATCGCTCGAGAGGAGGTGAGGGGGCAGGTGCGCGAGCAGCGCGCTACCTTAGAGATGCGGCCGGTTGCCGGGGATGCGATTGGGCCGTTGCTAGGGCCGCGGTCACGTCGCGAGGGTCCCGGCGGCTCGCGGAGCAGGGCGCCGCCATTGCCAGGTGCGTTGCGCATGCGCAGGGGCTAGAGGTATCGGGAGGCTCACAGACAGGTCGCGCATGCACAGTAAGAAGCGTGCGAACCCTAGCCTACCAGGGAAGGCTCTTGGAAGGGACTATAAGTCCCATGAGCCTCTGCAGCGCCCCACATGATACCAGGGAGCCAATAGGGCTAAAGGGTGACCCTGCAGGAGCAAATAGATACATTTTGCGGGCTTGGAGCACGCAGTTCAGTCAGAGTGAGGAGCAGCCAAGGGAAGGAGGTAGGGTGCAGGAGTCAGTGACTCTCTGCACTAGGCCAGCAGCCCCCAAGGCCCGAGATAGCCCTGAGTCACCCAGTAGAGTGAGTGTTGCCAGGGACAGCCCTCAGGTTAGGGACCCTGTCACTTACTTTCTAGAAACCCAGTGATTTAGAGTGGCGCTTTAACACAGTGCATGTGATCTAAAAGATATAAATACAAGTGGTGAAACTGAAAAAACTCTCAACCTTCCAGGGAATATACACTGATTCCCTCGCAAAACGTATGGATCCAGGGGGGGGGGAAGGGAGCAGGATCGTCAGGAACACCCAGAAATTGCTTCATTGCTCCTGAGGAAGCTGCGGATGAGCCGAGTCAAGGAAGGAAGCAGTCTGATAACCTGCTCCTACCCCAGAGGCATAGCTGCGGTCAGGCGAGCCCTCCAACCTTCCGATCTTCCCGCCCGTACCGGAAGTCGTCACCACCAGGCCAGGAAGTGACGACAGACGCCATCCATCGGCACCGGACGAGGGGGCACCCTCGAGGAGGGAAGTTTGAGTGGAGTGGAGGACTCTTTCGTTTTTTCCATCTGCCGAGCCGCTGTTGCCCTAAAGATACCTTTATGTGACTGTGTTCACATGATATATTGTGAGTACATATCTTTTATGCTACTACGATAAAATTTGGTGTTACCTGGTAAAACACTATGTTTTCCTCTCTTCTCTGAACGAATGCGGCTGCTGTACTGTGAAAGTTAAAGTCCCAGCAGGCATACTATCTAATCTACTAGTCTGCTGTAGTCTGCGATCTCAAGTAGAAGAGCCAATATACTCATCTTTACCTATACAAGCGCTGGTTTAAATCCTACTTCTTGTAAGTAGGTTATTCATAAGAGCCAAGTTTTTCCAGAGTTCTGACTCACACTTACTTTCTAGAGCCAGTTAGGGACACAGCAGAAGCTGCGCGTCCGTCCAGAGGTTTGGGCTCAGACCTCCGACGTCGTTGCAGTAGCCATCCGGGTGGGATCGCACTGGAGGGTAGATCCTGTATTCAGCTGACATCAGCCTTCGGATCCTTTGTGAAGTTCCTTGGCAGGTCCGGGCACCGGAGTGTCCGGCAGGTAATTCACAAGTGCACCAACGAGCTCACTCATATTCGCACGGGACACAGTGGCTGCGCAGTCACACATACACATCCCACTTGAAGGGTGCGGTAATACTGTGTGGGGCTACTGGACACTGGGTGGGATCATCCGGTGGGGTTTGGTGGTGAAGGTAGCGTCCTGCGCGACGCGGTTATTAGTGTCTCCTCTAGAGAGGGACACCTGTTGATATACGTGCATGTTGATGGTTATGATATGCAAGTACGTTTATGTGCACAAGTAAAGTCATTGATTGTTTACGTACGGTGTGTTGGTTATTTTTATGTGTCCTGCAAGGACCAATTCCCACTCTGCCGGGAACCATCGCAGGTGGAGGCGCTGCACCAAGTACAGGATTACTCTTAATATAATTGCCCCAGGTTCCCCGTGGCGGAAGCTCAGCCCTCCTGTGAGCCAAGCAGGTAAAGCACCACACCTGGTAACACTAAGTTCCCCGCACCCACACTATATCTGCGATTGGGTGGGGTGGAATACCCATTACATTTGGAGGCGCTGCTGAGAGATATACCTAGGGTGCCCTGTTCCATTTTTTTCCAAATTGTCCAATTCATATTTTTCACCATGTTTGTGAAGTCCGGACGCGAGGTCCTTGCCTGGGCTTTGAGGCAAGACTCCCCCAGGGTGACACGTAACCGCCCCTGTGATTAAGGCCGAGCAGCGAGTATAGCGATACCTGTTTTTATTTATGTCAATGGCAGAAACCTTGATGGTAAAGGTTACGCACAGTTTGTAATGAGTTTGTTAATCGCCGAATTAAACATTACATGTTAGATATTTGCACAAAGGGAACCTACATTCTGCCACCATGCTGATGTTATAAAAGTAACTTTTGGGGGGGAGCCACGCCCGCCTCCCCCCCAGTATCACTTGAATTATGAATGGCATTTGCAATACACCTCAGATGTGTGGTTACTGTAACATCGCACCTTTCCACACCCATCAATTTCTCTTTAATGACACAGGGGATAAAGATAATTAATAATTATATAAAACATTTCCTGACATTTGCTATGAACATCTGGCTTTGCTTATCCTCATCACGTGAGATCCTTCTAAGCCACGCCCGCACGCCACGAAAGCACGCTGACATACCGCTCTCCTCAATGACCAACTCATTATCAATCTGGGAGGCAGCAAAGATCAGGCACTCCCTCACGACAAAGCATACCATGATGACACCCCTGTGGAATAACCCCGAGTTCGCACCGGGTCTATCGGCTAGCAGTATATCCATTTGGAAGCGGAAGGGATATAATCGGATTAATGATCTGGAAGGTTATAACCGAAAGGTCAAAACATTCGACCACAGTAGGCTAGAAAAAGATATTCCCCATTCAGAATTTTTTAGATACCTCCAGATCAGGGCTTTTTACAATAAATTTTCTCCATATCCCCCTTGACATCTTTCGAAAAGCTCTGTCTGGCTGAGACCGACACGAAGGGACTTACCTCACAGCTGTACGGTGAAGTGATCGGTTCTGGTGAACGGGAGCAATGAGCACCCTCGTTCAGATCCCAATGGGAATCAGATTTAGTTGAGAGGTTAGAAGATGAAGAATGGAGTGCTATATTTCTAGCCACAGCAAAGAGCTCCATATGCACCACTCTTAAGGAGAACGCATATAAAGTCCTTATGAGATGGTACCATACCCCTCTGAAATTTATTTATTTATAAAATGTTTTACCAGGAAGTAATACATTGAGAGTTACCTCTCGTTTTCAAGTTTGTCATTGGCACAGAGATAAGACAAATAATATATGTTTACAAATACATTTACATAATGAGCAGGGTATACATTATATACAAGACATTGCATGCACAGTTAAAGATAATTTGTATTATGGGCGTATGAAACAGTTACAGACCACATTAAAATGTGTGACAGCCTTAGATTTGAAAGAACTTAGGGCCTCATGCAGTAAGCGACGAAAATGTGAAATCGGCAAGCTTACCGATTAGGCATGTTATTGGCGATTTTCCCTCTCCGTATGCAGTAAGTGCCGAATCCATTCAAAATCAAGACGAAAACAAATCCGCCCACTCTCACGATGATGTGCCGATCACACACAGGTGTATCGGCGTGCGTGGCGGGGTGCTGTTACGTTCGCCAGTCAAAAATCTTGCTGAATTAGGCGAAGCCAGCATGTATTGGATAGCGCGCCATATTTAAAGGCAACGTGTACTGTTAATCATACTCTGTGTTGTTGGGAGTGAGAGAGAGAGAGACGCACAGAGCTGGGTGATTTAATATTTACATATTGACTGAGAGACTTGTTGTGTATTGTGAAAGCTTTGTCCTTTGTTGTTTTGTTTACATCTTTGTCTTGTTTTCTATGTGGAAGTGTTTCGTGTGATTGGCTGTACATTTGTTTTCTGTTTTTTGTGAGAGCTGTAAGTATGCCCGCAAAGCGTGGGAAGAGTGATGCTGGTGTGAGTGGTAGTGCTACTCGTGCGAGTACACGTCAGAGTGAACGTACTGTTCAGGGGAGTGATGTTGCTAGGAGTGCGAGTGCTGTTGCTGGGAGTGGGAGTGCTGTTGCTGGGAGTGTGAGTGCTGGTGCTAGGAGTGCGAGTGCTGTTGGTGGGAGTGGGAGTGCTGTTGGTGGGAGTGGGAGTGCTGCTGGTGGCTCAGTTGCTGATGGGGTGTCTGGTGGTGGCGTGCTTGCTGGTGGCCAGCTTTTGGAGTCTCTTCCATTGGAACAAGGAGAGTCCAGTCAGCAGCAGCCAAGCTCTGAGCCTAAACCTGCTCGGAAGAAACGTGTGGAGAAGCCACGTAATCCTCGCTTCAATGACCAGGAAAATAGAGCTCTTGTCACTGGGATTCTGGAGCACTATGACAGTCTCTATGGACATTTAGTAGGTAAGTGTACCTTTCCATTTATTCTTCAAATACATGTGATCCCAGGGCATGTGAGTTTTGTTAATATGCAAATATTGGTCAAGAATATCTTTCTATGTTAATTATTGTGGAAACACAGCTTTTTTTCATGCGTTACAAGGACAACAAAACACAGGCGTTGAATTTGCGATAACTGCATACAATATTAATGCAAGCTTGCTTACATGTCTAGGTTTAGTAGTGAATGCTCATGTGCTTCACATATTACACGTAAAACAGCATGTTTGCTATCTCTTGGAACAGCTAGCAGTGTAGGAAACTGGTGCTTCTATTATTATGAATTAACGTCATATATTTTGTTTGTATTTCAAGCGCGGACAAGTTCAACAAGCAAAAATGAAATGTGGGACACAATAATAATTGGTGTCAATGCGTGTGGGAATCGTGTCAGGGACAAGCATAATTGTCGCAAAAGATTTGACGATATTAGGTCAAAATTGAAAAAGAAAATACAAGACCAACGCGTGCATGCTTCTGGCACTGGAGGTGGGCCGCCACCACAACGTCTGATCTTAACTCCATTGGAGAAGCTGCTTCAGGGAAAATTACTTCCCGTCGTCGTGGAGGGCTTGGCCGGTGACCGGGACATCGGAATTTATCCCTCACAATTTCCACCAGGTGAGAAATCTTACTGTACAAGGCGTGTCGTTGCTTACAGTTATTTTACATATTTCCGCTGCTTATTATACTGTCTTCACAATATAAGCATACCTACATCTATATATGTATATGTCTGTTTCTCTCTATATATATATATCTCCAAATATACATATATGTTGTAGTCCTACTAAAAGCAGTAACTAATATACCACGTGCCATTGCGTGGTCATTTACATGTGAATTCCCAAAATGCATTGCTGCAGTGGAAGCAATTGATGGTTGGCGAAGATGGGGAACAACAGGGTAGCACACATGTGTAACACATGCTAATGAGAAATTATTACTAGCTACTGGTACAGAACATAAATATGTATAATATTCATGTGTATATTATTTATTTAACTCCTAAAAACACGACATTACTGCCTATTCTAATCATGCATTGAATATATTGCATGCAACGGCCTACAAACATCACTTGCACTAACAAATGTATAGTTGTTTATGAAAAGGTCCATTTTTGCTTGATGTCATATACAGACAGCATAATGAGGCACAGGTAGCATATGTTATGTCATTGTGTTCATAACTTGCACACTGCAGACGACTATTTAGCTCCTCTACCATTGTGTTAAAGCAGCTGCAATGAATGTCATCACAGCATACACGTCAACAGAGGGGGTGGGGTTCAGCACACACCCAAATTACAGGGTCATCTTACGGTCAACTTAGTTCACACCATTTTCACCTGTTTGAAGTAATTGAAAGGTCTGCCTGATTAGGGTTTTTGGGGAAGGGAATACCGTTCTTACAACCTGACTAGCAAAACTGAAGCTAATCACACTCATTTGAAAGCTTAACTCTAGGTACTAAATCCCCCAACAAGTCATTACTTATCAAACCGTACATCACACATTCGTTCACTCATATCTATAGTTGAACTGATATCAACAACACATTATCACACACTGCATGTGTTGTGTTGTTGAGTGACAGCCACATTCAGGTGTGCCACAGCTTCTATTAATGTACCACATATATCCTCTACCAAAAACGAATCTTTTTGCTATATGACCACCTTCATGATAACCATTGTGAATGTTCATCTCATGAAACTTATGTACATTATGATACTGATATGACTACACAACATATGATTTGTATGTACAAATTTAATAAATTTATCCTAACGCATTACTGCAGAAACATAGTATGTTGTATGTTAGGGAACTCAAAAGTTCTAAGTACAGAGGCATGTAAATTGTTATTACAACTATTTATGTTCACTTTCTCACACACATTTTCGGTTAAGGAACTTATGCTGTTAGTTACTCATAAATACAGAACATACAATAACTGTTTGTTCAATATTTACACATGTAAATGTACAACTGATGTAATTGTTATATATAGTTGCCCCTGGAGGACATGTGTCACCTGAGACGGAAAAAGTGTCTTCACCTGGGTCATGCAGCTCAACACACCTAGAAGGTGGGTGTATGAGGTGGTGCCCATATAATATGTGCACTTCAATATGTTATGTTGTCATGTTAATTATTTGTTTTGCTCATGTTCTTTAAATAGGATTACTTAGTGTCAGTGAAAATTAAGTTTAAGACAACATGTATTGTGTTGGTGATGTTAAGTACTGCACCGACACACTTTATTCGAGCAAATACCCGGTATGTACCTGGCAGATACCTGGAATGCGCCGCTCCTCACCTCTGACAAGCCCCGTTGCATTTGCCTTCCCAGCCTGGGTTCATGCCTGGCTGACGGGCGGCTGATCTGTTAAATGATAATGATTAGGATTTAATAGGCTGCAATGCTTCGCGTGTCTACCAGATGGCATAAATTCATGAATTGTAATGCAGTATATATATATATACTGTGCAGTATTGCAGCCAGCGGGAATAAAATGCTTCAATCCCTGCCTGGAAAATAACGCAATGCACTCGGGCAGAAAACAGTCACAAACCTCAATACACCCGAGTATACCCGAATTCGTGGGACTAGCCGAGCTCGAATAAAGTGTGTCGCCAGTGTATCATGTAGGAGTTGTGAGTTTAGAACAACTTTTCATTCATTCTTATTTCATACTGAGTCCAAACATTATTCGTAAGTCAAGGTAGTTTTTAATGGGACGTTATAAAACTTTTGGAAACATGTTAGTTGTTACTTATGACACAGTATAATTACATAGTAAAACAGCAGAGATTAACATGCCATTTCATAATGTGTACATTTATTTTTAGAACATGATGATGAAGATGATGAAGTTGATGATGATGATGCCGCCATAGACACAGAAATGCAACCAAGTGACCATGAAAAGGTTCCCATTGAAACAGTTACACAGCCAATTCGTCCATCAAGTAACACATACGATGCAATAGTAGCTTCTGAGGGAAAAATTGTTGAAGCTGAAAATCGTCGCCATTCAGATCTGATGACAGTGCATGAAAGGATGATATCACTGCAGGAAGAAACGATATCACAATTGGCACATCTCCACAGAGTCTTCATTGAAGTGCCTAAACAATTGCAAAAAATCAACACGTCATTAGAAGCATTAGTTGTTCAGCAAACCCAAGCTAATTACTTGAGAATGACTACAGTACCAAATTTTAACTTTAACACATCACAGGAAGGATCTTTACATGGTGGTCATTTTTCACCCCATGCATCTGATGTTCATTCCCCAGGTCGGGATCTTACCGGTAAAGTAGCAGAAAGTTCTGTGCATGTTCCTGACAACATCCTACCGCTGCCATCTGTAGAAATTCTGGAGCTGACACCTACAAAGGAGGCGGCAAAAACAAAAAAGCACAAGCAGTTACTACTGACCAGTTTTTGGACACAAACAAAAAAACCCACACATGAAACGGAACAACCATCAGTTGTGCACAGTCTACCAACTAGCTCACATATGTCAGTGGGCACAAGCCCTGCCCGTGATCAGTCACTGCCCACAAGCCCTGCCCGTCAACAGTCACTGGCCACAAGCCCTGCCCGTGATCAGTCACTGGCCACAAGCCCTGCCCGTGATCAGTCACTGGCCACAAGCCCTGCCCATGATCAGTCACTGGCCACAAGCCCTGCCCGTGATCAGTCACTGGCCACAAGCCCTGCCCGTGATCAGTCACTGGCCACAAGCCCTGCCCGTGATCAGTCACTGGCCACAAGCCCTGCCCGTGATCAGTCACTGGCCACAAGCCCTGCCCGTGAACAGTCACTGGCCACAAGCCCTGCCCGTGAACAGTCACTGGCCACAAGCCCTACCCGTTAACAGTCACTGGCCACAAGCCCTGCCCGTGATCAGTCACTGCCCACAAGCCCTGCCCGTGAACAGTCACTGGCCACAAGCCCTGCCCGTGAAGTGCCACAGGCCACTCAAAGTGGCTCTGTTGTGACTCAAGTTGTAGCCAAACGGAAAAGAAAAATCCAAGAGACAACAAGCAGGCCTGTGACTCGCTCTCAAAAGGAAAAAAAATAATAAATGTTATAATTAAGTAAATATGTCTTTGGCCTTGTTTTGTTGACTTCATATTATGTAATGAATATTGTATGTATGGTGAAGACCTGTTGTTTCCAAACATTCAAGTATGTCATTGTACACGTGAAGTTTTGGAAATGTTAACAGTCCTAATGAATGGTGTTATGAATATTTATGTATTAATCATCTGCTCAGTAATGGTCCACCAGGACCCAGTTGCTATGTTTAGAGAAGCTGCCATTTACTTACCTGCAAAACATTGTATCTGGGTGTGTTACTTGATGTAATCATTGCATGTAAATATTATTCACATGCAATTAAAAACACACATCTACTTAACTGCTAACATCTTTCTTGTCCGTGTACAGCATGATTAAGTGTTAAATATTATTTACCTTCACCTTGATTGAACATTCTAATTTTGACCTTTAATCATTTAGGAGTTCTGTTTTCAATAACATATCTGTGAATGTTTAGTAATATATATGTAGTATGTATGGATATATGTACACACACACACAGTGTGTGTATATATATCTATATTTATATATATATATATATATATAAATATAGATATATATATTATTTGTACTATCTAAACTGGTATACATGTATTTTCACAAAACATACACTTAATGCTTCCTTGTCAAAACACAGTATTGTAATAATACAGGCCTACTGTTTGTGAAAGATACTTACTGTGCTCCTATAACAGTATGGGCCTTAAACAATTATTAATTACTTCATTCACTCATGTTTACCACCATTTAATTAGGTTTCATACAAGGCCTACTTACTGCCATCAATATGATCTGGATTACATAGATATATTATTGGTTGTAACACTACAGGCCTTCTTAATTAAAAAAAGGCGTTGTTTGATGGTAAATCACAATTGCTCACAAGACAATGTGAAAGGCCATACAACATTGTAAGCCTCTATTATTTAAATCTTTACATTAATGACACCAATATTAAAATCCCTCTTTACATATAAGCCATTAAATATTGTAATATACACACACATTAAAAGTTTGTTTAGACACACATATACATATGTATATTGTAATATATATATAATATATATATATATATAATATATATTTATATATATATTATATATTTATGAGTCAGATATATATATATATATATATATATATATATATATATATATATATATATATATATATATACATATACACACTTACTTAAACTCTGATGCAGTCAGGGAGTTAACCAGACTGAAAAATAGACACTGAAATGTATGAGAAAAAAAATAAAGATTACAACATTTGCAGGTGTCTGTGTATTTCATTATATGGCTATGTAAGCACTATTTTCATAAAGCGTTCAATGTTTCTTTCCTCAACCCACAGTGTTTTTTAATTAAAATGTTACAGTTGTTTTGAGAAAGTAGATACAAGTAGATTAATATGGCATTCACTCTGAAATGCCTATCAGAAACCACAAATGTGAACCAATTATTTGAACAACTCCAATTGGTGGTTAGAAAACAGGAGTAAAAGAAGAAACATTTTGTGACCTTGAATGCAAAGACACAAAATAGATAACATTCTACTAGTTTCACCATTCTGAGCAGACAAAATTCAAGTTCAGTCACATTTTGTGTTAAGCTGCAATGGCTAACGATATGATTCAAAACAGCCATCCACACAAAGGATACAAAAGGATGATAGCTGAGGCGATCGTATCAACTGCATTTTAAATCCTCTGTAAGATTCACTTTATCAACTAATGAAAGTTTTGAACGTGTGCAGGATAACCTACAAGAAAGGTATGGTTTTTGGCAGATTGCTAAGGAAAATAAAATCACCGTGGAACACGGCACATATATTCTGCTACATAGCATATTTATTCCTAATAACAATAGCAATGGATCCGCTACTACTGTTCCGTGTGAATCGATACCTGCTGCAATATCTGCACCCTCCATTCCTGAAACACACATTCTACAAGAACATAACTACTATGATTTTGTACAAAGCCTTTATGCTGCAAACTCATTCGAATGGGTAAACGAAGAAATGAACCTACCTCCGGACCAATTGTTTGAAGAAGGCAGTGGCGATTCCTATGAGCGCCTCATGGAGGAGATGTGTGTCATACAGGATTCAGCATTTGGGTCAACCATGGATGCAAATGCATTGGTTTTCTGGAGCGACCAGTTGCAGGCAGACGAAGTGTTACTTCTACAAGAATGGTAAATATAACAATCGTTATGCCTTGACTCAGCCTTAAAATTTTTTTTTTTTTGTAACCACCATTTTTACTTTAAATGCGTGGATACAGCGTAACATTGCAGACTGCATAACATGTAGCGATCACAAACACATTGTTTCCTATTACAATATAGTAGAACCAGAAAGATTAGTACACATTGCTCACGGAATAAATATACGTAATTTCCTATCCCTTTAAACATATTAGCAACATGTTACCATAACTGTAACACACACCTGTTTTTTTATCATGCAACATCTAAAAAAAACCCGGGTCGACCACGTATGACGTGGGACCCTTGTCATGTGCCAAGCCGTCCTTAAAAAGGATTACGGATGTAAGTCCCGCCCCCAAGCGACGTGTGCGCATCAAAGCCTATTGGCTGTGTTGTTTTGTTATAGTTACGGTAACTGCACTGTGTCATGCGTGCGCGTCTGTGTTTGTGGGCGTGCACTGGGCGTTAGCCGAATGTTAATTGAGTGGGAGGAGTGTTTGCGTGCGCTTCACGCTGGCTTAACATGACGTTACACGTATTGCATTTGCGCATTGTGTTATCAGCCGTGCTTTCTGTCCACACACGTCTGTTTAAAAAGAATACAGATGTAGTCGTTTAGAACGAATGTAGTTTCTCCTTCATTGTATTAGAAAGAAATATTTTATGGTTAATGGTATTTACAACATGTATTGAACGCACAACGTACGCATTGTTTTGCGCATGCGCTAACACTTAGTCGAACCAAGCTTGAAGTGCGTGCGCACAGTAAGATGTGCGCGCACATTTTAAAGTATACACCCAACGTTAACTTCATATACATAGTTATGCGTGCTACTAATTTTACAAACGAATACATAATGATGTATAGTTGTACTTCTAACATATAAGTGAGTGACGTGTGTACACTGGCGACACACTTTATTCGAGCTTGGCTAGTCCCACGAATTCGGGTATACCCGGGTGTATTGAGGTTTGTGACTGTTTTCTGCCCGAGTGCATTGAGGTATTTTCTAAGCTGGGATTGAAGCATTTTATTCCCGCTGGCGGCAATACTGCACAGTATATATATATATACTGCATTACAATTCATGAATTTATGCCATATGGTAGACACGCGAAGCATTGCAGCCTATTAAATCCTAATCATTAACATTTAACAGATCAGCCGCCCATCAGCCAGGCATGAACCCAGGCTGGGAAGGCAAATGCAACGGGGCTTGTCAGAGGTGAGGAGCGGCGCATTCCAGGTATCTGCCAGGTACATACTGGGTATTTGCTCGAATAAAGTGTGTCGGTGCAGTATCTACACAATCATATAGAGATGTGTAACGCGTTGTCACGGATACATATATAGTAAGGTGCCATCTTTGACCATCATGTGTGCTGTATTTCAGAGATGTCGGGCAAGATACAATCGGATCAATGTATGATTTCAGAAGAGTCTAACTTTATACGAGATGATTGTGAGGAGGAGCCACCGACTACTATACTACATATGGAACTAATTTTATATTGCTTGCAGCGCTTACTAACAAACAATTAAAAATGTGATACCCTTATGCCTATATTGCATAAACACTTAATTAACATAATGATGTTGCAAAAGAGTGCAGCTAGAATTTTTCTTGAGTGTTCCTTAATTACTACTAACATTTTTTTACATGGTGTGTTTCATATATAACAACCATTCCCACTCTGCTAACACATTTGTGTATTCTATTGTGTAATGGAACGTATGACTGTCGAAACTATGTAATCATAATCATAATAATAATAATAGTATGTTCTTGTATAGCGCTACTAGTTGTACGCAGCGCTTTACACAGACATTTTGCAGGCTGAGGTCCCTGACCCGTGGAGCTTACAATCTATTTTTTGGCGCCTGAGGCACAGGGAGATAAAGTGACTTGCCCAAGGTCACAAGGAGCCGACATCGGGAATTGAACCAGTCTCCCCTGCTTCAAACTCTCTGTGCCTGTCTGTGTCTTTACTCACTGAGCCACTCCTTCTCCCAATATAAAGGACACTTACAACCAACTAGCCATTTATAGTCAAAAATTTCTTGTTACATGGGTATGTTGATGAAATGGTTGGGGACTGTAGCAAAGAATGTTATTGGCAAGATGTTGTGGTCCCCTACAATGCATGATGTTATGAATATTACATCAACATCATGTAATGAAGTACGTTTATGTGTATATTTCATGTAACAAGCTAAGTATAGTTTACTGTGTTCATTAAACTTTCTAAACATAAATAGTACAGTCAATATGATGATATAAGCTACCATAATAAACCTGCTGTTATCATTTGTCGGTGTTATACATGGATCATAAACAAATTGATACAGACACAAACAGTTGTATTAAAAAGTGTGCCTATGCTAATGTGCATGTGATTGACGTTTATATTTTGAGAATACTTGTTCATTATCATCATGATAATGATGAAGTGACGTCAATGACATTCCAAATATATTAAGAACATTGTGATTGTGGGTAATTATTAATGCAAAATTACACTTACATTTCTGACACAATTGTGGTTTTGATTACAGTTTGCCACTTGTTACATGTAGGTCACATCAACACACATGTGTGACTTATACATACACATGTGACAATGTTTCATTAATGTTGACAAATAATTTATAGCATTAATAATCACCTACATTGCTAAATATAAGATGTACAACGCATTGCTGTGATTACAGGCATTCATGCATGTAGTGTTATGATCAGTCAATTTCATCCATGATTAATGAGCTCCCGTAAGTAAAAAAATATCTACAGTTATCCCCTTCTCTCCAAACACCTGTATATTACATCAATGGTACTTATAAGGGAACATACATTAAATGTGATGAAATGGGAGTAATCATTTTATAATACAATGCACATTAAACCTCATTAGTAGGTAAATGCAAGTACATGATACAGAAAGTACATGTATGTAACATTTATCGTTTACCAATATGTTGGATTTGTACTTCAAATAATTATACGAATATTGAGGTAGGCACTTCTTATGACAGATGTCAGCAAATATACATAGCATGATCAGTCATACTGGAGATATACCTATAATGCAATGGAACAATATATAAATTGCAAACATTGACATGCCATCTTCAGTACCGTAAGCAACACAGCAAAGTGTGTATTTGGTGTTAAATGTGCAACACCATGTATATTTTATGACATTCAAAATGTAAACCAGACTGGTGTACACATCATATGGATGTACATGTTACACTGCAACAATAACATTGTATGTAACCATACTGCAAGAATGAATGACTATGGCCATACTATGTGTATTGTGTTTGCATGAGGAACAACACAAAGTTAAAATATTACTGGTTTGTTACACCAGTTGTATTCACATACACACAACTAATTTACAATGGAAGAGGGATTATATAACCTGTGCAACAATAACATACCGGTGCCACATCCCTTTGTGCACACAGCAGAGAAAAGAAAGGTGTGCAACCCATATTCATCTGTGTCCTAACAGAAGGTTATATAAAGAAACATTATTGTTAATATAACATAATTAATCTATAACAGTAGTACTAGGAACATATATGTTTTTACTTACAAGAAAAAAACGAATTTATGAGATTCTGGCGTGTCTGGCCACCACTGGCTGTTTGTTCATTTTCAGCAGCTACATGGGTGGGATGCTCGTCTACCAAAGGCTCAGCTATGTCTGATTGTACATTGTGTCTGAGTGCCACATTGTGCAAAATGCAACAGGCAATAATAATATCAGACACTTTTTGAGGCTTGTATAGAAGAGCCCCACCAGTTCTGTCTAGACACCTAAATCTGGTTTTGAGTAGGCCAAATGTCCTCTCTATAACAGATCTTGTAGAGATATGGGCTGCATTGTACCTCTCCTCTGCTTCAGTTTGAGGGTTTAGCACCGGAGTCAAGAGCAACGGCCTAATTCCGTATCCTGAGTCACCTATAATCAATGGAGCACACATAAGCTTACATTAGTGATAAGATTCTACAATGAAAACATTCCTAAAGAAAAATGTGTTTTGTGTTACAACATCCAAATCTGTACTCACCCAGCAGCCAACCATGTTCAAAATGTCCCTCTTCGAACGCATGGAAGACTGAAGAGTTCCTCAGGATAGAGGAATCGTGACTGGAACCAGGGAATTTGGGTACCACATGCATTATCCTCATCGTGGCATCACATACCACCTGTACATTCAGTGAATGGTAGTGCTTATGATTACGGTAAACATGCTCACTCTGACTAGGTGCAATCAAAGTAACATGTGTCCAATCGATTGCACCCAGCACACATGGTATCCCTGCTATATTATAAAAGCCATTCCTGACTTCCAGCCACTCTGTCGCCTCTGTAGGAAAATGAATATAATTCCTAGCGCGTCTATTGAGTGCATAGAGAAACTGGGTAAAGGCCCGCCAGAATGTAGATTGCGAGACCCCGCCCACTATGCCCACAGTTGTCTGGAATGACGCGGAAGCAAGATAATGTAATGAGCACAGCATTTTAACAAGCCCAGGGACTGCACGACCTCTGGCTGTCACAAAATCTAAATCTCCCCTTATCTCTTCATAAAGAGATAAGATTGCTGCTGAACTCAAACGATAGCGACTGACTATCTCCTCCTCACTCATCCCATCTAACAGGGTTCTCTCCCTGTACACACGCGGACGAGGCACAACTTGTCTCCTCTGTCTTCTCCTCTGATCTCCTGTCCCTCTGCCTGTCCCTCGGCCTGTCCCTGTCCCTGTCCCTGTCGTATCCGCGTGCCTGTCCCTGTCACTGTCCCTGGCTCTGTCCCTCCCTTGCCCTATATCATTCTCTTCATCAGCAAGCATGTCATGAAAAAGAATGTTCCTCCGTCTCCTAAACAATCGCAACATTTTGAAATGAGTAGCTGTGAATGAGCAGGTAATGGGCGTCCTTTAAATAGGTATGTGATGATGTCAGGTGACATAGTAAAAAGCAAGGTGTTACATTAACATATTAAAGTACTTTGCTCACAAGCTGTGTCCATTTGAACAAATAATTATTTGTTCTGTGTATTGAGCAGGCAATCATGATATTTGTCAATGATGTAACGTGAAGCTTTGTACAAACATTGTTTGACAATTATGAGTGTAATGTGCAATGCATGTAACACTTCTGAATGCAACAGTCAGTCATGTAAATAGACAAAAAGCCTGAGATTGCCGTGGAAAATGTTTGCTGCAACATGTGTAATTAGCCATGTTATTGTCACATGTTGACAACAATGAATTGTCGTGTGCATATGCATATATTTATGTAATGAGGATAGTTGCTATAGAATCAGTTTGAAAGGTGTCACAATGATTAATTACTGTACATGTGTGTATAAGTTAGGTTGAAGTGCTTGTAATGCAACGGTTACAATGTGAACATGCAATGTGATTGAGTGTCCAATAAGTGACGTCATGAAAAAAGGGAGGACCCAAAGTACAGGTAAACATGAGAATAAAGATGTACATGAACGTTTAAAGATGCGTTACACATTACAAGCATTGTGTAATGTAAAGCAACATGAATATACGGTGTATGTGTTAGATGTGTGACATGTGTAACATCAAATAAAGAATTGTCGCTCAGTTCAGTAAAATGTGTGATATGATGTGAGGTTCTCCTTTAAGAGTTGAGTATAGGATTTTCCCTTGACACATCATCACATGATGAGTAATGTGACACGCAAATGCTGAAAACATCTAAAAGTACAATGTAAATGAAATAATACACGTCAGGTGTGACACAATGCAGTGAATGCCCCCCACACTGTAATGCTAATCACATTTGTATTGTGAGCAATGGAACGTAAACTGTACTATAATGTTATACGTCCCCGCTCCATTGACTCCATTGATGTGCAGATGATTTTTTTTTTCTAAGTGCCGTTCCGGCAGCCTTAGCGATCGTTCTCCCCTCCAACTTGCCTACTTTAGTTGGCGGGAGAAATTGGCCATAACATCTCAATTTCTTTGTGCCGATCAGCCCCGATAAGCTGATTTTGGTACTTGAATACAGCCGATTTAAAAAAGTGGCGATAAGTGCCGAAAACAGGCTTATCGACAGCAGACTGGCCATAACAAAATTATC
This sequence comes from Ascaphus truei, assembly GCF_040206685.1. Lineage (NCBI taxonomy): Eukaryota > Metazoa > Chordata > Amphibia > Anura > Ascaphidae > Ascaphus > Ascaphus truei. The sequence goes on along the minus strand of NC_134497.1, from coordinate 35,812,263 downwards.
GCCTACGAAACCTGCCGAAATCAAGCACATATCGCCGCTTACTGAATCTCAAACCCTATTTTGCCTATAAAATGGCGAAAAAACCCTTATCAACGCTTACTGCATAGAGCCCTTAGACTGGTGGTGGATGTAAGAGTCTCTGGTAGGTTGTTCCAGTTTTGGGGTGCACGGTAAGGTAAGGAGGAGCGGCCGGATACTTTGTTGAGCCATGGGACCATAAACAGTCTTTTGGAGTCTGATCTCAGGTGATAGATGCTGCATGTGGTAGGGGTGAGGAGCTTGTTCAGGTAGCTGGATAGCTTGCCCATAAAGAATTTGAAGGCAAGACAGGAAAGGTGAACTTTGCGCCTAGACTCGAGTGATGACCAATCTAGTTCTTTGAGCATTTGATGTGTGTTATAGTTGCATTGGAGAACAAAACGACAAATTGAGTTGTCTAGGGTGTCAAGTTTGCTAAGGTGGGTTTGAGGTGCCGAGCCATATACTATGTCTCCATAGTCAATAATTGGCATTAGCATCTGCTGTGCGATACGTTTTCTGACCAGGAGACTTAGGGAGGATTTGTTCCTGTAAAGTACCCCTAGTTTGGCATAGGTCTTGGTTGTCAGGGTATTAATGTGCATCCCGAATGTTAAGTTATGTTAATTTAATTTATAATTTATAATTTAATGTTAAATTATCTAGGTTCGTGCCGGGATCCTCTCCACTGTGCCCTCGTCAGTGCGGGGGATCGGCCGACCTGTTACATATGCTGTGGTCCTGCCCGCGGATCTCTCCAGTATGGGAGGAAATCAGAAATTGGATCCAGAGACATTTTGATCTCACAATACCCCCAGACCCATGGCTGTTGCTGCTGAACAGACCATTGGAGGGCCTCACCAAAGCACACAACAAACTAATTGCTCATTTTGCAATAGCAACGCGGTGCGAGATCGTAGCATTATGGAAATGGCCTGATATCCCAAACATCCCAAAGATTCGGAATCGCATGTGGTTTATTTGCCAGATGGAAAAGTTAACGAGTTTAGTTAACGACACTGGCGACAATTTCCTAAAAGTCTGGATGCCCTGGTTGGCACAGACAGATATCCCGGGGATTGAAAGGACCTCAATCTGGCTATGATAGCTATAGGTGCATTCTCCTTGGGCGGTGCTCCACACTGCCAGTACCTGGAATCCAAGACAGCGGTGTTACAAAATAGACCACACGAGAAGGAACTGGGTCCCAGCGAGAACGGGCGGGTCTGGTTCGTCTCCCGGGATGCGTGTGTTGCCTCTTGCCCTGCCCCCCCAGCCGGCTAAGCTACCCCCCCTCTCCATTCTTCCCATCCCGACCTCCCCCCCCCTTTTACCCCCTGTGACAGGGTGAAGTCAACCCCTATCAATTATGCATGGGAAACATATGTCTGAGTGCTTCATCCAGCACTCATAAGGGTTAACTCAGGTGGAAGTTAGGTAATCAGGAAGTAAGCTGACACCTGAGAGCCAGGAAGGTAGATAAGGATCTTGTTACCAGCAGTTGCGGCCTGTCTCAGATGAGAGCACATGGATAGATGTGCTGCTAGCCAGAAGGATACAGCACACTACTTACTGCAGCCAAAGTAAGATTTGTTTCATTTGTTTGCATGACTGCTTAAAAAGACTCTTAAGGTTTGGTTATGGTTTAGCCAGCCAGCCTGCTAGCTAGGAATGCTGTGTTAGTCAGTTTTCTCCCAACGAGGAGCAGGATTTATTTGCTTAAAGGGGCAGTGTACCCGCATGTTATGTTGCTGTGGAGAAATAAAGCCACTGAACGTTTTCATTTATCCTGAACTACACATGTGGACTGTTCCCTGACCTCGGCTACAGGCCGTCCTGCCACAGGTGGTGTCAGAAGTGGGATGTTGGACGGGCCCTGTATCTGAAGGGCCACAAACACACACAGACGGAAAAAAAAAAATGGAGACAATTTTTTCTCAGTTCCTTGAGCAACAGCTCCAGCTAGCAGAGAAACAAGCTGAGCGACAGGCCCAGCAAGATGAGCAACAGGCCCGGCGAGAGGAGAAGCTACTCCAATTGCTGGCCGAAGGCCCAGCCCCAGGCAGACCAGGGATTCCAAATAACCCACCGGTGATGCTGCATAAAATGAAGCCAAACGAAGACCCAGAGGCATTTCTCCTCACTTTTGAAAGGGTTGCCACGGCCCACGGCTGGACAGTTGATCGCTGGGTAACGACTCTGGCTCCACTCCTCATAGGGGAAGCTCAGGCAGCATACCAGGCTCTTCCAGAAGACGAGGCCATGGACTATCAGCAACTAAAGGCGGCTATTCTGGATCGCCTAGGCCTCACTCCAGAGACCTACCGACAGCGGTTCCGGACAGTCAAATATACAAACAGAGACAGACCCCGGGTCGTAGCCCACCGCTTAGTAGATTTATGTTCCAGGTGGATACAACCGGAAAAACATGACAAGGCAGAGATCCTTGAACAGTTTGTGCTCGAGCAGTTCATACAGATACTGCCCCCCTCCTCCCGCTCCTGGGTAAAAAGACATGCTGCATTTTCCCTGGATTCAGCGGTCCGCTTGGTGGAAAACTTCCTGGGCGACGACACCCAACAGGATAGCTGGGAACGGCCGGTGCAAACACCAGTTGCTTCCGGTGATGCTAGAGGCAGGAGAGCAGACAATCGAGGGGGCTACAACCCGCCAGCTCGGGAGATCCAGTCAACCCGATCGGAAGACCCTTTCCCATCTCGGAGGGTTCCTGGTACAAACTCCCGCAGAGATGCCCATCCTGGGTCCGAGGCCACTGGATCACTCAAGGGAGGCCGCCACCCACAGTATTCCCCGAGAACCTGGACTCCTGTCACCCACCCGGTGGAGAGGATAACCCCACCAATCAGAAGGGAGGACCCCATCCAACAGCGGAGAGGTCCAAACACCGAGCCCCGTCGAGAGCTTCCACTGACGACCGAGGTTGCGGATTCAGGAGATGATGAGATGGACTGTTCATATGGCAGAACCACTGCCACAGCTTGTCTCCGAGGGGACCACAATCCGTGGTTAGTCCCAGCATCTCTGGAGGGGACAAAAGTAAACGCCATGCTGGACTCGGGCTCTGGAAAAACACTTATCCTAGAGGGCCTAATTCCAAGCAATAGACTATCTTATGACTCTCCTTGGAATATCGAGTGTATCCATGGGGATACAAAGAGATACCCGACGGCGAATGTTCTACTGCGTATCCAGGATCAAGAGGCTAGCCTACTAGTGGGAGTTGCTCCCTGGCTACCTGCTCCTGTTTTACTTGGCCGAGACTGGCCCTACCTCGAAACATTGTTGGCCCCTACTCCTACAGAGCCTACTTCTCTGGTACCGGAGAAGCCCAGAGACTTGTTCCCTTTTTCCCCAGAGATTTTCCCCCGTAGACACCATGTCCCAAAGACACGTAAACAGAGACATGCGGAAAAAGAGGACTGGTTAAGAAAGGCTGGGACTCTTGGTAACATTAGTCAGCCCAAACGACTGCAGGTCATGGCCGGGGATGACCAGGGTGGGGAACAGATAGACACTGGAATTTTGCCAGACCTGGATCTTCCTGACTTCCGTCAGAGGCAGAGGGAGGACCCAGCTCTGGCTAGACAATATGAGAAGGTGGTACAGGTCAACAACAAGATAATGGATGAACAGGGTGTAAAAGTGTTTCCACATTTTGAACTGTTGAATGACATTCTATATCGTGTGAATAAGGTTACACAAACAGGGGAGGTCATTCGACAGATGCTAGTCCCTAAAGGGTTGATTAAAACGGTGTTCACCCTAGCCCATACTCTCCCATGGGGTGGTCATTTGGGCAGAGATAAAACCACGGCCCGCATCTCGTCCCGGTTTTACTGGCCAGGCATACATGGTGACATCATGAAACTATGTGAGACATGTCCTGAATGCCAGTTAACTAGCCAAAAAGGACAGAAGCCGGCTCCCTTTGTTCCTCTGCCCTTGGTAGCTGTCCCATTCGAGAGAATTGGGGTAGATCTGGTCGGACCTTTAGAACCCTCTGCGAAGGTACATAAATTTATACTCGTTGTGGTAGATTATGCCACCAGATATCCTGAGGCCTTCCCTCTGAGATCAGCCACTGCTAAACAGGTTGCTCACAGGCTGTTAGAACTGTTCTCTAGGGTAGGACTTCCCCAAGTAATGTTAACTGACCAGGGAACAAATTTCATGGCAAGGTTAATGCAGGATGTCCTGAAGTTATTGGAGGTAAAATCCGTCCGGACCTCAGTCTACCATCCTCAGACTGATGGATTGGTAGAGAGGTTTAACCGTACTTTAAAAACCATGCTTAGGAAGTTTGTGGACACTGAAAAGCGAGCTTGGGTTGAACTTCTCCCTTTCCTGTTGTTTGCGGTAAGAGAAGTTCCCCAATCATCCACAGGCTTCTCCCCGTTTGAGCTCCTATATGGACGCCAACCTCTGGGTATTCTCGACCTACTGAAGGAATCCTGGGAGGAGGAGCCCTCCCCCTCCAAGAATACCCTTCAGTATGTCATAGACCTTAGAAATCGCCTAGACATGATAGGTCGGTTTGCTAAGGAAAACCTCAAATCTGCTCAAGAACGTCAAGAAAGGCAGTATAACCAAAATGCTCGCTTGAGGGTCTTCCAACCTGGGGACCAAGTGATGCTACTACTACCGACATCAGAGAGTAAACTCCTTGCGAAGTGGCAGGGTCCTTTCCAAGTTCTCCGCCGCACCGGGGAGGTGAACTATGAGATCTCTCAACCAGGGTCCAGAAAGGGTAAACAAATCTACCACGTGAACCTCCTGAAACCCTGGAAAACGATGAGATCGCTGTTCATCCACCCTCAGGAAGGAGAGACGGATTTGGGTCCGCAGCTTCCAAAGGGTAGTACGTACAATGACCATCAGGTTCCCATGGGGGGGCAGTTAACAACGGAACAAAGGTCAGACCTACTAGAATTATGTGACCAGTTCCCAGATGTTTTTTCGGAGCTGCCAGGGCAGACTAATTTAGTGTCCCATAGGATTGGGACAGAACCTGGCGTAAAAGTACGGTCCCGTCCCTATAGATTGCCAGAGGGCCGAAAAGACCTGGTAGAGAGGGAGATAATAGACATGTTGGAATTGGGCGTGATCGAGGAGTCCCACAGCGAATGGTGTAGCCCTATAGTGTTGGTCCCTAAACCAGATGGGAAGGTGAGGTTTTGCGTGGATCTGCGAAAGGTAAATGCTTTATCCAGATTTGATGCATATCCAATGCCTAGGGTGGATGAATTGCTTGACTCGCTTGGTAAAGCAGAGTATATCTCTACCCTAGATCTCACAAAAGGATATTGGCAGATACCTCTAGCGGAAGAATCCAAATGCAAAACTGCCTTCGCCACCCCTCTTGGGTTATACCAATTCGTCACTATGCCATTTGGGTTACATGGGGCTCCAGCCACGTTCCAAAGGTTAATGGACAAGGTACTACAACCCCATAGGGCATATGCCACGGCCTACTTGGATGACATTGTCATCTATAGCAGACACTGGAAGTCTCATATAAAAAGGTTAAGGGCAGTCCTAACATCCTTAAGAGAAGCAGGGCTCACTGCAAATCCAAAAAAATGTGCCCTGGGTAAATCCACTACAAAGTACTTGGGCTATGCCGTTGGGGGAGGGATAGTAAGGCCACTAGCTAGCAAGGTGGCCGCCATAAAGGAAGTCCCCAACCCACAGACAAAGACACAGGTCCGCTCCCTTTTGGGGTTAGCAGGGTATTACCGGCGGTTTATCCCCAATTTTTCAGAAATATCTGCATCCCTAACAGATCTGACAAAAAAGAGTGCCCCGACCCAAGTTAAATGGTCTTAGGAGTGCCAAGACGCCTTTGACATGCTAAAAAAGTGCCTGTCAGAGGGCCCCGCTCTTCGGAGCCCAGATTTTAAAGAGCCCTTCATCATCCAGATGGATGCCTCAGAGGTAGGACTGGGAGCAGTGCTGTCTCAGCAATTTGATGGTGTTGAACACCCCATACTGTTCATCAGCCGGAAGCTGTTCCCAAGGGAAGTGAGGTATTCCGTTATTGAGAAGGAGTGCCTCGCTGTAAAATGGGCAATTGAGGCCTTGAGACATTATGTCGCCGGAGTACACTTCACCCTGGTCACTGACCATGCGCCCTTGAAGTGGTTAAACACCATGAAGGACACAAATCCAAGGTTGACCAGGTGGTATATTGCCCTCCAACCCTTCTCTTTTGATATTCAGCATAGACCTGGAAAGGACCATGGAAATGCTGATTTTTTGTCAAGAGAAGGAGTGGAGGGTCGGGCTTCAGCCGTGTGGGACACTAGCCACACACAAACAGGGGAGGTATGTGACAGGGTGAAGTCAACCCCTATCAATTATGCATGGGAAACATATGTCTGAGTGCTTCATCCAGCACTCATAAGGGTTAACTCAGGTGAAAGTTAGGTAATCAGGAAGTAAGCTGACACCTGAGAGCCAGGAAGGTAGATAAGGATCTTGTTACCAGCAGTAGCGGCCTGTCTCAGATGAGAGCACATGGATAGATGTGCTGGTAGCCAGAAGGATACAGCACACTACTTACTGCAGCCAAAGTAAGATTTGTTTCATTTGTTTGCATGACTGCTTAAAAAGACTCTTAAGGTTTGGTTATGGTTTAGCCAGCCAGCCTGCTAGCTAGGAATGCTGTGTTAGTCAGTTTTCTCCCAATGAGGAGCAGGATTTATTTGCTTAAAGGGACAGTGTACCCGCATGTTATGTTGCTGTGGAGAAATAAAGCCACTGAACGTTTTCATTTATCCTGAACTACACGTGTGGACTGTTCCCTGACCTCGGCTACAGGCCGTCCTGCCACACCCCCCTTTTTTTTTTTTTTTTTTTTTTATGTAGTCATGCCTAACAATGCTTACTTTCATCTCTCCTGCTGGCAGCAAGACCTGGTAAGTTACAGGAATGCCAGCAGTAATTATGGAGGTTTGCCCTCACACCCTGGTGAGGTGCCCTGTGTATAATGGGAGTGGCTACATGATCTGAGTCCATTGTTAGTGACATCAGAGATGTGCCTGTTTCCTGAGGTATAAAAGGCACCGCACTGCCTAAAATTAGAGGAGACGTAGTAGTTGATGGTGCAAGATGAAGCAGCCAGTTAAATGTGCTCACTAGTGCAGTAACTAGTGGCATCAAGTTATATCAAGAGCCAGAGACAGCCAACTGTGGCCAGGGACCTGGCAGGGACATGGCCAACTGTGGCCAGGGACCTGTAGATACAGTAGCATGTTTATGCCTACAATGCCGACTGCCGGGCAGAGCCGTGAGCTCCACAGCCCGATGCGCCCAGTGTGGACTACAATATCTGTGGCCCATGCCAACCTTTGGGCCAATTCAAGCAGTAGAGGCGGCGGAAGATGCCGCTATGTTGGCAGCGGAAATTCCTGGTGCGCTCTGGAGGGAGGCTACGAGTTCCGGTGAACAAGGACCGGCTCCGGTTATTAAAACAGAGCCGACCGAGAAAACCGGTCACCGACGCGGTGATAAGAGGGGGCCGCGCCGCAAATCACCAGGCGGAATGCCCCGGCCAAATGCAAAACTGGAGTCCTTGGACGAGGAGTCCCTCAGTATTGTGGCCTTTACAACCCGACCACCAGCTTACCACAGCAGCAGTACTATGAAGAGAGTGCCACTTACCTGTGTCGGTGAGGATCGGAGCCGAGTCTCGCCCGTTCCGCGGCGAAGTCCCACCGCCGTGGTGACTAGTGGATCAGATGGCGGCAGATCCACTCCAATGCCCCGGAGTGGTAAGCAGAGTCCCCGCTTGTCCTCAGCTCCCAAGGTGGTGGTGGCGGAGGAAGAACAGAGCCAGGCCCAGACGGGGCCACGCCGGAAGGAGTTACCGGATGTTCTGGTGGAAGAAGAGGTCTCACTTGGGGACCCAACCCAAGATGGCGACGAGACATGTGCTTGTCCCGACATCGCTTCCGGTAGACCGAGTGGAACAGAGGGGGAGGTGACAGCGTCCCTTCGCTCAAGCAGTGGAGGTCGGACGCTCAAGACCAAGAGAAGCGGCCGCTCGACATCACGATCGAGGAGTCGAGAGATCGGAAAGACGGAGAGTTCCTGCGGCGGAACCGGATCAGGTAGCAGAGAGGAGCAGGTCCCAGCCCTTCAGATACCGACGGCTCGGCCCTATCCCCAATCCCAGACCCTAGCAAGACCCAAGGCCCTAGTTAAAGCCCCGGCCCCATTCACGTTCACGCTTGGGTCCTCTTCTAGTTTAGGGATGTCAGGGGATTCACGGGTCGCGTCCGATGAACGGACAGAGAGTCTGGACTATGGGACATCTGACGATGGGTCAGCGGGAGGAGGGCGGATTACACGCCGGGTATCAGTGTCCAGTGACTGTCCCAGTAATATGAGTGCTAATATGGGGAACCAGAAACTGGGTACGGACATTCGAGCACTGTCCGAGTGTACGTCGGGCATATCTTCCGGGGGTGGATTAGAAGAGGGAGAGTTAGAGGAGGAGGTGTCCGGGGAGGAGAATAGGGAGATCTGATGGTGGGCCCCCTTGTTTGAGGGATATGTGTCCTGGATGAATAGGACACGGTTTATCCTTGATCGGGAGGGGGTAGTAGATCATTGGTGGGCCAAAGGAGAATTTACGGAGGATGACCATCTAAGGGAACTTCAGGATAGGTGGTATCGAATTGAACGAGGGTGGATAGAACCCCGGGGTCCGGATGGGTTGGATGATCCCGTGAATCCAGATGAGCCCGTCATGGGTGTTGCCGGGAAGAGCGGGCAGTGCTAAGCTGACAAGGGTCTGCCGAGCCGAACGGGCCATTGTAGGAAAATATAAACGTACCCATGGCTTAGAATATCCATATGTTCCTGAACCCCTCATGCAGGAGATAGAGGACTGTCGGGATGGGTGGCTCAGGGAGGATATTGAGTATTATATGGTGACCAAGGGAGGTGATATTAAGGGGCCGCAAGCAGAGGAACGAATAGCCCAGTTGATGCGTGTCTGGAGTATTGGGCGCAGTATCTATATGCATAAGGTGGTGTATAGAGGGGAACGTGGCCTACCCATGGAATACAGTGTCACAGTGACAGACAAGGCGGGCAGAGAAGTGAAGAAGCCAGATCCTCGTCACTATTATTAGGAAGAGGCAAATGAGGTCTGGGAAAGTAAATCTTGAGCGCCCCTGCTGGTCAGTGAGCGCTGTGTTATGAATAATCATGAAAGTATTGAATTATGTGTTCCTGTTTTGCAGTGGTTCCTGGCAGAAAGGTACACCAAATTTAGGTCCCAGCCAGGTCGGTGGGAATTCACCAGGGGGAGTATGTAGTCATGCCTAACAATGCCTACTGTCATCTCTCCTGCTGGCAGCAAGACCTGGTAAGTTACAGGAATGCCAGCAGTAATTATGGCGGTTTGCCCTCACACCCTGGTGAGGTGCCCTGTGTATAATGGGAGTGGCTACATGTTCTGAGTCCATTGTTAGTGACATCAGAGATGTGCCTGTTTCCTGAGGTATATAAGGCACCGCACTGCCTAAAATTAGAGGAGACGTAGTAGTTGATGGTGCAAGATGAAGCAGCCAGTTAAATGTGCTCACTAGTGCATTAACTAGTGGCATCAAGTTATATCAACAGCCAGAGCCAGCCAACTGTGTCCAGGGACCTGGCACTGGGGTGATCTCCCGATGGGGAGAGGGAATCCCACTCCATTGGGAGGGCATACCTTTTAAAAGGGAACCACGGAAGAATGTGCGGCTGAGAGAAGAATTGTGAGGGGAAGCTGGCCCGTATCACCACGCACAATAAAGATGGCTTGTTTACCAAGAACCCCATGGTGTGAGTCTGCAATTACTCTCCTGGGGCCCTCACCACCACGAAGGAATTCCTCATCAGGGCCCTCTACCTACATACGCATAGATCCTGATGAGGTGGAGGCGCTGCACATAATGTGAGTAGGACTCATGCACACTACCTCAGATATACCGGTCAGGTTGACATCCCCGAACACACACACACACACACACACTCATGCACACACACGCAGGCACACACACACACACACATACACATACACAAATAGGCACTCAGACACACACATACACACACACAGACAGGCACTCACGCTGCTTTCCCTCCACACTCTCCTCCCCACTCCCCGAAGCCTCGCCTCCTCCCGAAGCCTCCCCTCCTCATTGGCTCACAGCCACACCACGTGACGCGTCGACGCTAGGGATTACAATTCTCTTGAATCCCCTAGTGGCTGATGCGTCACAGCGTGTAGTGAGCTGTGCCGTGAGGGGGGACTGGGACCGGCTCGGGAGGATTCCCCTGCTGGTGGGGAACGCTCGTGCGCCCGCCGGGCGCAGCGGGTCCCAGGCCTTAGAGATACCCCCGGCAGAGTAGGGCCCGAAATGCCGTGGTTTCTCCCATATTTACTTCAAGTGTTAATACATTGTTTATTTACTTGCCAAAATGTACTATCCTATGTAATATATGCTTGTAATAACCAATAAAAATGTAAGTTAAAAAAAAAAAAAAACATTTCCTGACATTTGCTATGAACATCTGGCTTTGCTTGTCCTCATTACGTGAGGTTCTTCTAAGCCACGCCCCCGGCAGGGACACTAAGCCACGCCCCCGGCAGGGACATTCTCATGGTGTCTCTTCCCCTTTAACACTAACCCCTCTGCTGGTTATTATTACTGTGATTGGCTGCTACTGGTCACGTGGTCGCTCTAGACCGGAGGCACACAAGCAGCAGGACGCAATCCCTTCTCAGCCGGGCAGAGAGCAGCAGCAGCAGCGTCTCCCACACATGCAGCAGCTGGGAGGGGCCGGGAGAGTCAGGCAGGATCCCCCCTCTGCGGTGAGTGTCCGCGCGCCGCCTGTATAACCCCCCCCCCCTTCTTTCAGGGGGGGGGGGGGGTGGTGTGTGTGTGTGTGTGTGTGTGTGTGTGTGTGTGTGTGTGTGTGTGTGTGTGTGTGTGTGTGTGTGTGTGTGTGTGTGTGTGTGTGTGTGTGTGTGTGTGTGTGTGTGTGTGTGTGTGTGTGTGTGTCCTAAATAAGATTTTTTTTTAAAGAAAAAAAAACTTTAATAAATATTTTTTTTGGGCACTATAGAACGTGCCTTATGCGGGGGCTCAAACACACACCCTGAGCCTCTCCTGCTCTAACAAATGAGCGAGCCCCGCTGCTGCAGGGGAAGAACCCCCACACATTGTAACTCAGGGAACCTCCTTTACCGGAGCGCGCCTCCTGTATCAAGTGATCAGGGCCACTGCTGCTAACAACACAGGGATTGTGGGTAACATGTGACGCAGCTTCTGACACGCCCCTTTATCCCTGGGGCCCCGGCTCCTAATAATGACAGTGTGCGCGCGCACGGCTGTGTATATGCACGCACACACACTGTGTGTGTGTGTGTGTGTGTGTGTGTGTGTGCGCGTGCATACACACAATCGCGCGTATATATATATATATATATTAGCTGATATACCCAGCATTGCCCGGGATTTCATTTTCCCGCAGTGACTGGGTGGGAGGCAATGACTGGGTGGCCAGCAAGGGGTGTGGGGGGGACATGTGCCGACAGTGGGGGGAGATGTACCAACGCAGATGACGGGGTTGGCTCTCCTGTGCAGCTGTCGGTGCGGGAGGAGGAGGAGCAGGAGCACCGCTGCAGCAGCTCAGTTTGTGAGGAGCCAGGGCCGGTATGACGGTGATTCAAGACAGGGGTATGACGTAGGCGGAGCGGGGGTGTAGGAAAGAAATGCAGCAAGAATCAATAAAGACAAGTCAAGCACTGCACGGAAAGACTGTGAGCACCATGACATCGGGCGCAGCTCGAGGCTAGTTGGCCATTGGAGTCACCTGATGAGAAATGTCACTCAACGCACCAGGCTACAAATTTGTTTGTCATGAATGAGAAATTACTCCCTGAAGAAGCCAGCAATGGCGAAATGGCCGTCGGAGGTTGCAATACGGGGATCCAGTCTTGATTCTTGCTGCATTTATTTCCTTCACTGCATAAGAGGCTTCAGAGCTCGCTGGCGGCGACTCCCTGGGAGGATTGTGATTTCCCCCAACCTCCCCCCACAGCCGTGAGAGCTGTCCGGTGTCGGCTCACTGTGGGGGCAGCTCATCTTGGTTGTGCGGCAGCGGCTCACTGTGGGTGCTGGCGGGGGGGTTAGTGACGGAGGGAGGCGGCGCGCTGCGGGGGTGGGTGGGCATCTCGGCGGCGGCTGACTTTGGGTGCGGTGTGTGACGGGAGTGGGTGGCAGCTGCTGACTTACTGTGGGGCGGGCTGTCCACTGAGGTGGCGGGCAGGAGCACGGCCGCCAACAGAAATAATGGGGCCCAGGACAAATGAAAGGAGCAGGGCACCCCCCTCACCCAACCCAGAGCGCACCTATCACAAAAAAATATTTTTTAGCGCGCAGCTTTTACTTAACTGTTTTTTTATTGTGATACAGAAAAAAATATTACAATGCAACCTGTTTGTTTTTATATTTTCAACAAAAGACGGATTACAGTGTGACTGGCTGGCTGAGTGGGTGGGTGACTGGCTGAGCGGGTGACTGACCGAGTGGCTGGCTGGGTGACTAACCGAGTGGGTGGCTGGCTGGGTGACTGACCGATTGGGTGGCTGGCTGGGTGACTGACCGAGTGGGTGGCTGGGTGACTGACCGACCGAGTGGCTGGCTGGCTGGGTGACCGACCGAGTGGCTGGGTGGCTGGCTGGGTGACCGACCGAGTGGCTGGGTGACCGACCGAGTGGCTGGGTGGCTGGCTGGATGACCGACCGAGTCGCTGGGTGGCTGGCTGGGTGACCGACCGAGTCGCTGGGTGGCTGGCTGGGTAACCGACCGAGTCGCTGGGTGGCTGGCTGGGTGACCGACCGAGTCGCTGGGTGGCTGGCTGGCTGGGTGACCGACCGAGTCGCTGGGTGGCTGGCTGGCTGGGTGACCGACCGAGTGGCTGGGTGGCTGGCTGGCTGGGTGACCGACCGAGTGGCTGGCTGGCTGGGTGACCGACCGAGTGGCTGGGTGGCTGGCTGGCTGGGTGACCGACCGAGTGGCTGGGTGGCTGGGTGACCGACCGAGTGGCTGGGTGGCTGGCTGGGTGACCGACCGAGTGGCTGGGTGGCTGGCTGGGTGACCGAGTGGTTGGGTGGCCGGCTGGGTGACCAAGTGGCTGGCTGGGTGACCGAGTGGGTGGCTGGCTGGCTGGGTGACCGACCGAGTGGCTGGCTGACCGACCGAGTGGGTGGCCGGCTGGCTGGGTGACCGACCGAGTGGGTGGTCGGCTGGCTGTGTGACCGAGCGAGTGGGTGGCTGGCTGGATGACCGACCGAGTGGGTGGCCGGCTGGGTAACCGACCGAGTGTGTGGCCAGCTGGCTGGCTGGGTGACCGACCGAGTGGGTGGCCGGCTGGCTGGTTGACCGACCGAGTGGGTGGCCGGCTGGCTGGCTGGGTGACCGACCGAGTGGGTGGCCGGCTGGGTGACCGACCGAGTGGGTGGCCGGCTGGCTGGGTGATCGAGTGTGTGGCTGGCTGGGTGACCGACCGAGTGGGTGGCCGGCTGGCCGGCTGGGCGACCAAGTGGCTGGCTGGGTGACCGACCGAGTGGGTGGCTGGCTGGGTGACCGACCGAGTGGGTGGCCGGCTGGCTGGGTGACCGACCGAGTGGGTGGTCGGCTGGCTGTGTGACCGACCGAGTGGGTGGCCGGCTGGGTGACCGACCGAGTGTGGGGCCAGCTGGCTGGCTGGGTGACCGACCGAGTGGGTGGCCAGCTGGCTGGTTGACCGACCGGGTGGCCGGCTGGGTGACCGACCGAGTGGGTGGCCGGCTGGGTGACCGACCCAGTGGGTGGCCGGCTGGCTGGGTGATCGAGTGTGTGGCTGGCTGGCTGGGTGACCGACCGAGTGGGTGGCCGGCTGGCTGGGTGACCGACCGAGTGGATGGCTGGCTGGCTGACCGACCGAGTGGGTGGCTGGCTGGCTGGGTGACCGACCGAGTCGCTGGGTGAGGGGGCGGGGGGGGGGTATTTGTGCGGATGGGGCGGCTGGGGAGGTTGCGGAGCGGCCGGGTTTGGGTGAGGCAGGGGAGGGGGGAGTTGAGCGGATGGGGAGGTTGCGGAGAGGGGAGAAGCGCCGGGTTTGGCTGAGGCGCGCCGGGGGTTATTTGGGTGAGGTGGTGGAGGTGAGGCATCTTTGGTTGAGGCAGGTGAGGGCGGTGTGGCTCTCACACGCGGTGTGAGGAGGCTAATGAGAGCCGTGAGGGGAGCGGGACACACCAGCCAATGAGACATATAGTAGGCAGGGTAGGGAGGAAGTCCATGTATAGCACTGTGTGCAATCAAAACAAATCCCCACCATTCCAGGCAGTAATAGGGTAAGCAGTGGTCAAAATCGGCCTGGAATGGTGGGGATTTGTTTTGATTGCACACAGTGCTATAAATATACATGGACTTCCTCCCTACCCTGCCTACTACATGTCTGTAGTGCACCATAAGCATTAGGAGTTATCTATTAATCTCAGCACCTCACGGGGTCTTTTTCATTTACCTCTGTGGCTTTGTTTACATTATTTATTTATTTTTCCTTAGCCATTCAGGTATTTTGCTGTTTGCTACACTCATTCTCCCCAGCTAGTATTTTTTTCTGTGCCTGTTATGTTTATGTGGTACGTCATGCAGCATTTAGAGTACTTTTTTTTAGCTGCTTTACTTGCAGGTTTTTGATGAATAATTTTATTTTCTGTTTTTTCCATTAATTATTTTGAGTTCTTATCTATTTTTTGATCGGCCGATCTCTGTCACACTACTAGGGGAATTTTCTTTGCCCTGGTTTTGTTATGCTTTATTAGAACTCTTATTATTTGGTCTTTCCAGGTTTGGGGTTTATCTGTGTTTAGCTATTACAGGCAGTCCTCGGTTATCCGACACAATGCGTTACTCAAAATGGCGTTGTAAAGCGAAACGTTGTAAAGCGAAACACGTTTTCCCATAGGAACACTGTTTAAATGAAAGGTTCCGCTCCTGAAGGCATTTTTAACACTAAAATACACCAAATATTTTATGTAGGCAATAAGATATGCAGCACACACATAAATTATATAGTGTATATACTGTATTATATATATAATATAACAAAATAAATAATATATTAGATAGTATAATATAATATTATATAGTATAATATTATATATATACGCTCTTACGACGCTTTGCAACAATGTTTATGTGAATGTGTGTGTGTATATATATATATATATATACAGCTAAACCCCGTTATAACGCGCCTCGTTATACCGCGATTCGGTTATAACGCGGTTTTCCCGTGGCTCCCGTTTTTTTGCACACTGCACACACTCACTGCACACACACTGCTCATTGCTCACACTGCCACACTGCACACACACTGCACACTGCACACACACTGCTCATTGCTCACACTGACACACTGCACACACTCACTGCACACACACTGCTCATTGCTCACACTGCCACACTGCACACACACTGCACACTGCACACACACTGCTCATTGCTCACACTGACACACTGCACACACACTGACACACTGCACACACTCACACACACTCACACACACTCACGCACACTCACGCACACTCACGCACACTTACGCACACTTACGCACACTTACGCACACTCACGCACACTTACGCACACTCACGCACACTTACAGACACTCACACACACACACTTACACACACTTAGACACTCACAGACACTCACAGACACTCACAGACACTCACAGACACTCACAGACACTCACAGACACTCACAGACACTCACACACACTTACACACACACTCAGACACTTACACACACTCACAGACACTTACACACACTCACACACACTTAGACACACTTAGACACACTTAGACACTCACACACACTTACACACACACTCAGACACTCACAGACACTCACACACACTTACACACACACTCAGACACTTACACACACTCACAGACACTTACACACACTCACACACACTTAGACACACTTAGACACACTTAGACACTCACAGACACTCACACACACTTACACACACACTCAGACACTCACACACACTTACACACACACTCAGACACTTACACACACTCACAGACACTTACACACACTC
This sequence comes from Ascaphus truei, assembly GCF_040206685.1. Lineage (NCBI taxonomy): Eukaryota > Metazoa > Chordata > Amphibia > Anura > Ascaphidae > Ascaphus > Ascaphus truei. Next base: position 35,796,072 of record NC_134497.1, on the reverse strand, counting down.
ACACACCCATATACACACACACACACTTTCTCTCCCATATATACATACACACACACTCTCTCACTCTACACAGACAGGGGGTGGGGTCGGAGCAGAGGAAAGGCCGCGACCAGCACCACCACCCGCTCCCCCCCCTCCTCCCGCGCAGGCAGCGGGAGCACCGGGGACAGCGGTGGAGAGAAGAAACCCCCCGCTACAACCTCCATGCAGGCAGCATGGTTCTGAGGTAAGCGGCGACCTGAGGGACATCCCCACTCCCATCTCCTGCCCCGCGGGCTGTCCCGCGGTGACAGGGTGAAGCGGGGACAGGAGAGACATCCCCGCTCCCATCTCCTGCCCCGCGGCCTGTCCCGCGGTGACAGGGTGAAGCGGGGACAGGAGAGACATCCCCGCTCCCATCTCCTGCCCCGCGGCCTGTCCCGCGGCCTGTCCCGCGGTGACAGGGTGAAGCGGGGACAGGAGAGACATCCCCGCTCCCATCTCCTGCCCCGCGGCCTGTCCCGCGGCCTGTCCCGCGGTGACAGGGTGAAGCGGGGACAGGAGAGACATCCCCGCTCCCATCTCCTGCCCTGCGGCCTGTCCCGCGGTGACAGGGGGAAGCGGGGACAGGAGGGACATCCCCGCTCCCATCTCCTGCCCCGCGGCCTGTCCCGCGGTGACAGGGGGAAGCGGGGAGTGGAGGGACATGTCCGCTCCCATCTCCTGTCCCGCGGGATGAATATGCGCTAAAGCGCGGCGGCCATTTTTTTTTCTCGCGACCCCGTTAGTAACGCGGTGGTCTCGGGGTGGACCCCGAGACCCGCGTTATAACGGGGTTTAGCTGTATATATATATATATATATATATATATATATATATATATATATATATATATATATATATATATATATATATATATACACACACATACACAACGTTGCAAAGCGTCGTAAGAGCGTTGGATAAGCCATTTTGGCGTTGTAAAAATGAATATAGGTATGCATTGCATAGCGTTGGATAAGTGTATATGTATATATATGTATATATGTATATATGTATGTATATATGTATATATGTATATATATGTATTGTGACAGAAACCAGGGGTTGGTAATAAACTCCATATACAGGGCTCCCAGGATACTGAACAGTTTCTGTCCTGTCTAAGCTGAACAGGGCAGCCTCGTGGTACAGGCACTCCATTCCACAGTTTGTCTGCTGCCTGTTTTCTGTCACCTGTCATGCTGATTAGAGTTCAGGTATATAAGACCTGTTTCCTGTTTCCTCTGAGCCCCGCCCAAGAGCCTGGAAGGCTGCTGAACTGCAGAGGGGTGAGAAAGCCTCTTTCCCAAATCGCTTCATTCATTCTGTTAGTTTGTCTAAAGACTGCAAAGGTACTTATTTTGTTGGTGGAAGTGGACAAGCCACTTCCAACTCTGAGTCAGGGACATCTAAGTTTAAGTTATCGCTCAGACGAGCAGCTTTTTTGTTTGGCTTTGTTTTCTGTTTAAACTGTGGCAGTCTCAGTGCCTGGGACGGAATAAACCAGGCATAGCCTGTTTAAAGGAACAGTACGTGACGTCTCATCATTTAACCTACCCTAAAAGACCGTGTTCTAACAGTCCCGGACAGACGGCGGAGCCCCGGAGTAAGCCGTTTGTCACATATGGTGGAGAATGCGGGCAGAACACTGAAAGGTCTGGGGGTTAAAGAACTTTAAAAAAAAAAAAAAAAAGAAGGTTTTTTTTTCTCTCTCTCCAAACAAGATGGAAGACGTGGTGAGTGCGCTGGTACGCAATGTCGCTGTCCAGAAAGACGCGAATGAAGCCCAGCAACAGGCGAGTGAAACCCAGCGACAGCTGTTAATAGCCCAGCAAGAGACTAATGCAAACCAGCAAGAGACAAACCGCCTGCTGAGAGAGGAGCAAAAGCGGTTCGCTCAGGGCTTACAGCAGGAACTCGAGATCCTGAGGGGGACTATCAGTAACCTTCCACTGGCAGAGGCAGCCCCAGTTCCGAAAATGACCAGGGCAAGCCACTACCTTCAGAAGATGGGACCCTCGGATGATGTGGAAGCCTATCTTCTCACGTTTGAACGCACGGCACAGAGAGAGGGATGGCCAGAAGCTGAGTGGGCTGGTCTAATCGCACCCTTCCTAAGCGGCGAACCCCAGAAGGCTTACTTTGATCTAGAGCCAGCCGAAGCTAACGTCTATGCAAAATTGAAGTTCGAGATCCTCGCCCGCCTCGGCGTAACCACGGCTGTTCGTGCCCAAAGGTTTCACGCATGGTCCTTCACGATGGATAAAGCCACCCGAAGCCAGATGTATGACCTCATCCACCTCGCCCGGAAGTGGCTACAACCCGAGATCAACTCAGCAAGCCACATCGTGGAACGGTTGGTCATGGACCAGTTCTTGAGGAAACTTCCCTCTGCCTTACGCCGTTGGGTCAGTCGGAGTGACCCCCACAATGCGGATGAGCTTGTGGCCCTTGTAGAAAGGTACAGTGCAGCAGAAGAGCACCCGCAACCCACAGTCGTGGAGCAACCCCACTATCCGAGGTTCCAGGACTCTTCCAGAGACGGTAAAAGGGTACTGGGGTTAAGGGGCGCTGAAGAGCGGCGACCACCTTCACGCCGCCCCAGCAACAGTGGTTCGCACACTAAGGGCAATAGCCAACATGGGGAGCCGGGAAAAGGCTCTAAGTGGGACACAGACTATGTACCTAAATGTGTAAATTGTCATGAGAGGGGCCACACAGCAAAAATCTGCCCACTAAATGATGAGCCCATGCAATGCAACAGCGTGGAACCTTATTCGCTGTTGTCCCAATGTATGGGCCCTAGCCCAGAGGACCCCTTGAATAACCATCTGTGGGCATTTGTAAAGGTTAATGGTAAGAGGGTTCGGGCACTTCTTGACTCTGGGAGTATGGTCACACTAGTGTCCGAATACCTATTGCCCATTAAGAAGAAACAGGTAAACAGTTCACAAAGAGTGGCAATTTGTTGTATACATGGGGATAATCATGAATATTCCACTGTTGATGTTTTTTTTGAAACAGAATTTGGTTCTTTAGATTTCAAGGTGGGTGTTGTACCCAAACTGGCACATGATGTGTTAATAGGGACCGACTTTCCCCATTTTCTAAAAATGTGGTCCCCAGCTCAGAATAGCGCCCAGAGTTCAATAGCAGACCATAACGAAGTGTTAGAAGAAACAAATCCTTTCCCTTTTTCAGAAATGGAGGTTGACGAGGGCCCAAATAAGAAGGGGGGAAAGGAGGAGTGCTGTGAAATTCCCTTCCCCATCACTACTTTGGTAGGGAATACCCCAAATCAAGATGTTGATCAGGCACTTACCACCCCAGTACAGGATAAGACCCTCGCTGACCTAGAGGTCAGTCCTGGGAGTTTTAAGAAGGCCCAGTGGGAGGACCCCACATTAGCGGTAGCAAGGGGAAATATACGGGACCAGAATAGTACTCATGGCCAACCAGATAGGTCACTTGCTTACCCCTACTTCGAGGTAGAGAACGACCTAGTATATCGGGTTGATAAAAGAAAATCAGTTACAACTAAACAATTGTTGGTACCACGAACATTCCGTAACGTAGTATTACACCTCGCACATAGTCATCCATTGGGGGGACACCTAGGGGTGGAAAAGACAAAAGAAAAGGTTCTCCGAAGCTTTTATTGGCCTGGGGTTCTGGCAGAAATTACAAACTATTGTTCCTCATGCCCAGAATGTCAGATCACCGCCCCGTTCAAAGCATACCGCAGCCCATTGGTACCCCTTCCCATAATAGAGGTACCATTTGACCGGATTGCTATGGATCTAGTAGGACCCCTAATAAAGTCTGCTAGGGGACATCAGCATATATTGGTAATATTAGATTATGCTACCCGATATCCGGAGGCAGTTCCCCTACGTAGCACCTCTGCTAAAAACATAGCAAAAGAGTTAGTACTTCTGTTTTCCCGGGTCGGAATTCCTAAAGAGATCTTATCTGACCAGGGAACACCATTTATGTCCCAAGTAACAAAAGAGCTATGTAAACTCCTAAAAATCAAGCATCTCAGAACCTCAGTCTATCATCCACAAACAGATGGTTTAGTGGAAAGGTTCAATAAAACCTTAAAGAGCATGTTACGCCGGGCGGTCGATAAGGATGGGAAAAACTGGGACTGTTTGTTACCATACCTGTTATTTGCCATTAGGGAAGTTCCCCAGTCATCCACAGGCTTCTCCCCGTTTGAACTATTGTATGGCCGACATCCAAGGGGCTTACTGGATATAGCCAAAGAAACTTGGGAACACGAGGTTACCCCTTACAGAAGTGTAATAGAGCATGTTGCCCAAATGCAGGACCGCATTGCTGCAGTCCTACCCATAGTGAGGGAACACATGGAGAAAGCTCAAGAAGCACAAAGGAATACGTATAATAAGGGTGCTAGGGTCAGAATTTTTTTTCCAGGTGATAGGGTACTAGTTCTGGTTCCCACCGTGGAGAGTAAATTCCTTGCTAAATGGCATGGGCCATATGAGGTCTTGGAAAGAGTGGGAGAAGTAAATTATAGGGTAAGGCAGCCAGGTAGGAGGAAACCTGAGCAAATTTACCATATAAACCTACTCAAGCCCTGGAAAGATAGAGAGGTCTTGTTAACCCTAGTACCCCCAGGTCCGTCAGAGAATCAAGAAACTGACCCAGAGGTTAGCATAGCTGAAACACTGTCCGTGCATCAGAAACGAGAGGTCCAGAGTTTAGTGAGAAGGAACAAAGAAATCTTCTCTACACAGCCAGGTAAAACTAACGTAATTAAACATGACATAGTCTCTGAACCGGGGGTCCGAGTTAACCTTAAACCGTACCGAATCCCAGAGGCCAAGAGAGAGGCTATAAGTTTAGAGGTTAAAAAAATGCTAAAACTAGGCGTAATTGAGGAATCCCAAAGTGGGTGGAACAGCCCTATAGTTTTAGTCCCAAAGCCAGACGGTACAACAAGGTTTTGTAATGACTACCGGAAACTAAACGCGGTGTCAAAATTTGATACTTATCCTATGCCCAGGGTGGATGAACTTGTAGAGAGACTGGGCAAATCCCGATATCTCACAACCCTAGACCTAACAAAAGGGTACTGGCAGGTTCCCCTCACAGAAAGGGCAAAAGAAAAAACAGCCTTCTCAACCCCAGACGGCCTCTTTCAATATAAGGTGCTGCCTTTTGGCTTACATGGAGCTCCCGCCACATTCCAAAGAATGATGGATAAAATTTTAAAACCACATGTTCGGTACGCTGCCGCCTACCTGGATGATGTGGTAATCCATAGTGAAGATTGGCAGTCCCACCTTCCAAAGGTCCAAGCTGTGCTCGACGCAGTTCGGTCTGCTGGACTAACTGCTAACCCCGCTAAATGCACTATTGGTCTGGAGGAGGCCAAGTATCTGGGGTATTCTATTGGTAGAGGGTTACTCAAACCACAAACACTCAAAGTAGAGGCGATACAAAATTGGCCAAGGCCAGTCACAAAAAAACAAGTAAGGACCTTTTTGGGGTTAATTGGCTACTATAGGAGGTTTATTCCCAATTTTGCAACTAAGGCAACCCCACTAACCGACCTCACAAAAGCAAGAGGACCGCTAATGGTAAAGTGGTCCCCCGAAGCCGAACAGGCCTTTAGAAGCCTGAAAGAAGCTCTCTGTGCCCAACCAGTGTTGGTCACACCTGACTTCTCCAAAGAGTTCGTAGTCCAAACCGACGCATCTGAGGTAGGGCTGGGGGCGGTACTCTCCCAGGAGTCTCAAGGGGAGGAGCACCCCATCCTTTATTTAAGTAGGAAACTAAATCCCCAGGAGAAAAATTACTCCATAGTCGAGAAAGAGCGTCTCGCAATAAAGTGGGCTGTAGAGACACTCAAGTATTATCTGTTGGGGAGAAAGTTCCGATTGGTCACAGATCATGCACCCCTTACCTGGATGTGTCAAAATAGGGAGAAGAACGCTAGGGTGACCAGGTGGTTCCTAAGCCTACAGCCCTTTAAATTTTCTGTGGAACACAGGTCGGGGCACAAACATGGCAATGCCGACGGGTTGTCAAGGATGCACTCCCTAATATCCATGGTCGCTCACCCCTCGAGGTCTGAGCTGGGGGGGAGGATATGTGACAGAAACCAGGGGTTGGTAATAAACTCCATATACAGGGCTCCCAGGATACTGAACAGTTTCTGTCCTGTCTAAGCTGAACAGGGCAGCCTCGTGGTACAGGCACTCCATTCCACAGTTTGTCTGCTGCCTGTTTTCTGTCACCTGTCATGCTGATTAGAGTTCAGGTATATAAGACCTGTTTCCTGTTTCCTCTGAGCCCCGCCCAAGAGCCTGGAAGGCTGCTGAACTGCAGAGGGGTGAGAAAGCCTCTTTCCCAAATCGCTTCATTCATTCTGTTAGTTTGTCTAAAGACTGCAAAGGTACTTATTTTGTTGGTGGAAGTGGACAAGCCACTTCCAACTCTGAGTCAGGGACATCTAAGTTTAAGTTATCGCTCAGACGAGCAGCTTTTTTGTTTGGCTTTGTTTTCTGTTTAAACTGTGGCAGTCTCAGTGCCTGGGACGGAATAAACCAGGCATAGCCTGTTTAAAGGAACAGTACGTGACGTCTCATCATTTAACCTACCCTAAAAGACCGTGTTCTAACAGTCCCGGACAGACGGCGGAGCCCCGGAGTAAGCCGTTTGTCACAGTATGTATATATGTATGTATATATATATATATATGTATATATATGTATGTATATATATGTATATATATATATATATATGTATATATATGTATGTATATATATATATATATATATATATATATATATATATATATATAAACACAGGGGGTGCCCAGTGCTACATCCAAATGACAAAACATACATGGTAATAATTACAAGAAATGATGCTTCAATACTAATAACATTGCTAATGCTAATAATAAAAAATGTTTTTTTAGTTAGAAATTTTGGCCAAAACATCATAAGCTTGCACACCAAACGTCAAGGTAAACCATAATAAGTGCAAGTCCTACACTACACTTGTTCCCAATACCTCTGTATGAGGGGGAAGAACCATAATAGATTCATTACCTGCAGCAAGATGAGACAATCCACCATTAAAAAGGGGGAGTTGCGGATGCGCATGCGCGGCTGGTTGAGGATGGCTGCATAGATACACAGCTCCACCAACCGCCGGCACAATAAAGCAATTAATCACTAGCAAAACCAGAATTTTCGGGGAAAAAAAACATAACGACGGCTGTCTAAACCCTTCCCAGTCAAGACAATAAACCCCAAAAAAGGATGGCAGCTACAAGACAAAAGACTAGACGCAAGTCAGATGTCAGGGCCTATTTCACCGGCCAAAGCAAGGCAGGGACTGCAGAGATGTCGGCAGTATCTGATTCAGACTCAGCCCAGGATGCGGAGGGCTCCAGAGCGGCAGCAGAACAAACAAAAGTCATTAAAAAAGAAATATCAAGATTATTAGTCGATCTCAAATCTTTCTTCAGAGGAGAGGTGGAGGGGCTCAGACACGATCTGGTACAAATAGGGACGAGGACCAACGACCTGGAGGAGCGCATGGACGCTAGCTCAAATGCCCACAAGGAGACAAACTCCCGGGTACAAGCGTTGGAACAGAGAGTGGCAGAGCTGGAAGCCAGACAAGAGGACGGGGAGAATAGGGATAGAAGAAACAACCTCAGAGTTCGGGGGATCCCAGAAGAAATTCTGGACCCAGAAGCTTTACTATCCCGCTGGATGGCCTCAATATTACCAGGCAGCCCGGCCTCAGACTTTAGGATGGACAGATGCCGTAGGGCCTTACGATCCAGACCCGTGCCCTCCAACCCCCCTAGGGACGTGATCCTCCGGCTCCACTACTTCTCTGTCAAAGAAGAGGTGAGCAGAATAGCCCGTGCCACCCCACACATTACCTTCGAGGGGATTACCCTTTTGATCTTCCAGGATCTGTCCCCTCTGACACTGGCCAGACGGAGAGCAGTGGGGCACATAACCAAGGCCCTAAGGGACAATGAGGTGCGATACCGCTGGGCATTCCCATTCGCCCTAGTAGCCATTAAAAACGGCAGACCGCAGGTGCTCAAGCACCCCTCAGAAGGGGCAGCCTTTCTTAAAAAACTGGGAGTGCGGGGACCACAGGACAATGGAGCGGAGGGAGCCCAGCAGGGGAAGAGGACGGACTCCCCGTCAGGAAAGCAGGGCACCTCTCCCACGCCGGAGAGGAGAATAAGCAAGGAGGGGGGAAGAGGGAAAAGCCCGTAAATGAGAGACACTACAACGTTCGAGAGCTGCAGTTGCGCCTGTTGCGCAGTTTAAAGACACCCTGCCACACAGGCTACGCCAGACATCCCCCTACCGTGAGACTGCCGAGGTTCCAGAGTTGTCCCGCTACCGAAGATGGCAGCATTCAGCAGATGGCCGCAGCACATGGGTCCCCAAAATGGCGGATATGTACCTACTGGTGAGGAAGAAGGACGGAAGGGCGCGAGATCTCCAATGGCGGCGGGGGTTTCGGCGGGAAGGTCTGCTCTGCCGGCTGGACCCGCCCAGGGAGCCTCCCCCGATCCAGCCCTCTCGTCTTGGCAGTCCGCCGCGGAATGAGACCAACACGCCCACACCGGTGACGTCACGGGTCCCGTTATCGCGAGAGTTGGAGGAGAGGCGCGGCTAATAGCCCTGGCGGACGACAAGATGACGTCAGATGAGAGGCGACTAGCAGGAAGTGCAGCGATCTCCTCTGGCGGGGGCACGCGAGCTCCTCCGCCAGGGAAGCGACCACGGGGCAGGCGGAACCCGCAAGAAAGACATAGCGGTGCAGAAGGAGGTTGCCTGGCCGCTTGAGGAGGGGACACACCTGAGCGGGAGGGGGGAGGGGAGGGGGTGGCGCAGGCCCCCATCAGTGACAGGAGGCGAAGAGGAGAAGATAGCATATACATGCATAATAGCCATACACAAAGCATAGTATAGTGGCAAAGTATCATATACAGAGTATATATAGTATAGAGTAGATAGAGGACAAAGGAACATGAGTGAGAACAAAGGGGTACAGGAGCGATGCAAGCAGAGGTCTCCCAGGAGAGATAACAGAAATGCGGCAGCGAGGGTCTGGGTAGGACCCCAGAGGGAGGGGGAGAGGGGGAGAGCACCCGAGCCCGGAAGCAGGGAGGAATAGATGAGGTGAGGTAGAAGCAGTCAGCGGTCGAAAGAGCAGGAGGAGTACAGGGTGTGAAGTTGTAGTTTCAGTTTTAGATAAAAGAGAAGAGCTCACGATTAGAGCTCAAGGTAGTTAAAAGATTAAGTTTGGGTTAATAAGAGTTAATAAAATAGATAGAAGTGAAGATAGTTGCTAGGTTTTGTAACGCACAGAGCGGCCGGCGGGGAGGAGTGCAGCCACCACTCTGCCTGCAGGCATGTGCGTCTTCGCCAGGAGGGGGGTCATATCCCACCTACCTGGTTCTGACCCGGAGATCTGTGGCGAGTTCGGGAAGCCACAGAGAGGGACTAGGGGGGAGGAGGGTCCAGGGAGAAAATATCTCCTCCGGGCATTGAACCCGAGGTCTCTTAAGACCAATACGGTTCTCATGATGTATTTATGTGTTATGTGTGTGTATTCCCCCCTCATGTTATTTCCCTTTCCCTCTCCAGTCCCAACAGGCGGTGGGTTGAATAGGCGCTTTTGGAGTCTACACCACAGAGTCCACGAACAGAACATGTCCAGGGTCTGGGGTAAGATCAGATCGGCTCACATATTAGGTCCACACAGACACTACTACATAAAATGGAGGTAATTTTTATCTCGCAAAACGCCAAAGGGCTCAACAGTCCACGTAAGCGGAGAGTCGCTTTCACTGAGTTCAAGCGGAGAGGGGCTGACGTGGTCTTCCTACAGGAGACTCACTTCAGCTCGCGTAACAATCCGAAATTCCTCGATTCTAGCTTCCGTAAGTTCTTCTTAGCATCAGGGGCAGAGAAAAAGAAAGGTGTAGCTATCCTGTTCCAAAATCACACCCCCTTCCAGGTTGAAAAGATTAAAAGGGACCCAAAGGGAAGGTATCTGGTGCTGGTCGGGCTCCTTAAGCAGGTCAGAATGACATTAGCGTGTATATATGCACCAAATGAAGGTCAGCTAGACTTCTACAACACATTCTTTCAGAAGCTTCAGTTATGGGCTGAGGGACAAATAATTCTAGGTGGCGACTTTAACACAGCCATGAATGCAAAGGTAGACAGATCTACGTCCCAAAAAAATAATAAGAAGGAAGGGAATATCTCATTACTGAAAGGCCTCAAACAGACTAGCCTGGTGGACATATGGAGAGAGCAGCACCAGGGAGACCGCAGTTATTCTTTCTACTCCCACCCACATGACAGCTACAGTAGGATTGACCACTTCTTTGTATCGGGCAGAATGGTCCCACAAATTTCCGACACAAGCATACATGATATTACTTGGTCGGACCATGCATCGGTAAAGCTAAGATGCATTCAATTGAGTAATGCCAGCCCAGGAGCAAACTGGAAGCTAAATGAATCAATAATCAAAATCCCGGAGATCCAAAACAAAGTGAAATCTGAAATATCAGAGTACTTCCGGATAAATAGTGGCAGTGTGGAATCCCATTCACTGTTATGGGAGGCTCATAAGGCCACGATTAGGGGGGTATTAATCGGTATAGCGGCAAATAGGAAAAAGAAAAAGGAAGCCAAATTAGCCCAGCTTTATCACAGGTTACATGAGCTCTCTATTCTACATAACCGGACAGGTAGAGATGTTGATCTGAGGGAGTTGAAGGATGTTAGAATTCAGCTAAACCTCCTCCTTACTTCCCGAGCGGAGAAGGACATGAGTTGGACACAGAGGAAGTTCTATGAGAAAGCTAACAAACCGGACACTATGCTAGCCACCAGACTCCGTAATAGGAAACCAAATTTTAACATTCAATCTATTACGACCGCAGGAGGCCAGAGTTCCTCAAACCCTAAAGTCATAGTAGGGGAGTTTGCGAAATTCTACGAACAGCTATATAATGGAGAGAAGGTAGTTCACAATGCTAGGACAAGTAGTAATCTACAGAAATTCCTAGCAGACGCAGCCTTGCCACAAGTAAACAGAAAGGAACGAGAGGCTCTTCAACGAGACTTCACAAGGGAAGAACTAGAGGCGGTTGTAAAAAACTTAAAAGCATCAAAAGCCCCAGGCCCGGATGGGTTCTCCAACCTGTACTATAAAAAATTTATCGGAGTCTTAGCTCCACACATGCTCCAGCTGTTTAATGGAGTGTTGGCGGGAGAGCCCTTCCCGGGACAGATGCTCCAGGCGTCAATCTCGGTAATCCATAAAGAGGACAAGGATCCCACTAGCTGCCAAAGTTACCGGCCAATATCATTAATTAACACAGATGTAAAAATCTACGCTAAATTGCTGGCCAATAGATTAAATGTAATCCTGCCAGGGCTCATCCACCCGGATCAAGTTGGCTTCATTAGAGGTAGACAAGCGGCCGACAACACTAGAAGAATTGTTGATATAATAGACTTTATGGGAGCCAATGAGATTCGGGGTGTGGCCCTAAGCTTAGACGCGGAAAAGGCCTTTGACAGGATTGATTGGCCATACCTGGAGTCCACGCTTGGCGCATTTGGGTTTGGAGGCAAATTCCAACAGGCTGTCAAAGCACTATATACGGCACCATCAGCCAGAGTAGTTCACCAGGGATTCCCCTCGGAACTATTCCCAATTAAAAGTGGTACGAGGCAGGGATGTCCGCTTTCGCCCCTGCTATTCGCCTTATGCATCGAACCACTCGCAGCACAAATTCGGAGTAACGCTGATATCGCTGGGGTACAGATCCATTCGCAGGAGCACAAAGTGGCTCTGTACGCGGATGATATCATTCTAACCCTTGCCAAGCCGCTTATCTCGCTGCCTAATCTGTTCGAGCTTCTAGAGCGTTTTGCCCAGATCTCTGGCTTCAAAATAAATCAAGCTAAATCAGAGGCCTTAAGCCTATACCTGCCAAGAGAAATGGAGAAGCTGATAGAACTCAACTTTGAGTTTAGATGGCGACCATCCGCCATGAAATACCTAGGAGTGCAGATCACAAAAAAGGCGAGCTCCTTATATTCGGCTAACTATCCCAGACTGTTGAGGACTCTCAAAAAAGAGCTGCAGGAATGGAAGGCATATGGTATTTCTTGGTTGGGGAGGATCTATAGTGTCAAGATGAACATCCTTCCCCGAATTCTATACCTGTTCCAAACTCTCCCGGTTGCCGTGGTTAGAGCAGACATTGCAGGGCTCCAAAAAACTATTTCTCAATTTATTTGGAAAGATAAAAAACCACGGATTAAAGGGAAAATTATGCAAAAAACCAAGGAAGCTGGTGGCCTGGCAGTTCCGAGCGTCATATCCTACTATAAAGCGGCACAATTGTGTCAAATCACGCAGTGGCATGGGGACCCGGGGCTCAGGAGGTGGGTGGCACTGGAGAAGGAGGTGTGCGCCCCGCTTGAGCTCAGGGACCTAATCTGGTACCCGAGGACACGGGTGAAGGATAAGCTCATCCCACTATCCTCTGTGCTCAACTCACTCTCGGTCTGGGAGGCTTCTAAAAGTAGCTGCTCTCTGACCTCCAAACACACACTGATGGCTCCTTTATATGGCAACCCGGACTTTGCTCCTGGGCTGGCAGAAAAAAGCTTCCCGCGCTGGCGGCAATTAGAGATTAGTCGATTGAAGGACCTGGAGGTTAAAGGCAAGATCAAATCTTTTGAACTATTACAGTCGGAAACTGACTTACCTAACACTGATTTTATGAGGTACCTCCAGGTCCGGGCATTTTATAACGCACACCCGGTGAGACCACCGCTGACCAAATTCGAACAGCTCTGCGTGCGCGGAGCCGACACGCGGGGACTGATCTCTGCGTTATACAGAGAGGTGGTGAATACTGACTCAGACAGGACAGTCAAACCCCGTTTTATGACACAATGGGAAGAGGATCTCCAGACACAACTAGAGGACGAGGACTGGGCTGCGGTGTTCAAAGCTGCGGCCTCGAGCTCCATATGCACGACATTGAAGGAGAATTCATATAAGGTATTATTAAGGTGGTATCTCACCCCAATCAGATTAGCTAAATTCGTCCGGGGGGCTTCCCCGCTCTGCCCCAGGCGGTGCAGGGAACAGGGGGATCTGGTGCACATGCTGTGGTCTTGCCCGAGATTAGTGCCGGTCTGGACCCAGATCCGCGATTGGCTGCAGAGGATCTTTTTAGGGCTCACAATACAGCTGGACCCGTGGCTATTTTTATTAGGTAAACCTACAAACGAGGTATCTAGATCGGGTAACAAGCTGATAGCACATTTTGCTACCGCTATGAGGTGCGAGACCGCAGCACTGTGGAATCAGAATGCAATTCCTTCTATTGATAAAATCAGAAACAGAATTTGGTTCATTTGTAGAATGGAGAAGTTAACGAGTTTAGTTAACGACTCAGCCGACAAATTTGAGAAAGTATGGTCATTATGGCTTGCCCAGACTGATATTCAGGGGATGAATGAGGCCACAATATGGATTTGATAGAGATAGATGGGTTCTCCTTGGATGTTGGGCTGGGAGCCGGACGGGACGATCGGACAGTAGGGCTCCCCCCGAGGTACAGTGGTGAAGAGATTCACCGACCAACGAAATCCTGATGTGATCCGGATTTGAGCTCCTCTGAGAGGTGAACTGGAGCAGAACAAAGGCAGTGATGGTGAAAGACTCCGGCGAAACGTGGAATCAGCGTTTCTCCCAGGCCGCTCCCCCCCACCCCTACCCCCCCCCTCCCCCCTCTTTTTCCTTGTCCTTAGATGTTGTCAGTCTGTCTGTGTCCTGTCCTGTGGTCCCCCCAATGTTCGTCCGTTACTTGTAAAGTATTCCTGTAAGTTAGGTGTATACCTGATACAATTGACAACATCCTGTTTTCTTTGATGTGTATGCACAAAAAACTAATAAAAACAAAGTGGAAAAAAAAAAAAAGGGGGAGTTGACGTGAGCTCTGGGGGAGGTGGTCGAGATATGTGGGATATATATATATATGCAGTGGTCGAGAAATCACCAAAAAATCTACTCGCCACACAAAAAAAATCTACTCGCCACCTAGTACCAAACATGTGCTGCTTGGGCCAATAGGAGCTCGCCACGATGTTAAATCCACTCGCCCGGGGCGAGCAAATGTATAGGTTTGTCGAACACTATATATATATATACAGGAATATTTACAGTTGCTATATATTCTCTTTTATATATATATATATATATATATATATATATATATATATATATATAAAAAAGAGAAAAGAAGCGCCCGATCCTTGTGTAAAATCAGATAAGAATTTTAATACATCACGGACAAGACAAATGCACACTTACAATTTGTCTGATAAAATCAGGCATATTATGGGACCAGCCCATGCACCAACTGAAGACTCCACGATCGCCTCTGTGTAAACTGAAGTCCTTTGAAGTGCTGGATCTTGTGTCTGTATCAGCCGTTGTTCCAGAGAGTTGTCCCAGAGAGTAAGGGAATCTGTACTTTCCTTTGCGGCTGCTTAGTTGTAGCGTGCAGCCGCCATTCACCTCTCTCGTGGAGCACTGGGACCCGGAAGGGACTTCACACACGTCTCTGCGTCTCTGCGTCTTCACGTTGGTAGCTGGGAGCTGCTCGACCACCGTAGGTTCACTGCCACATATCCCTACGCGTTTCTTCCGTCCTTGCGGATTTCATCAGGGGATGGATACCACACTGAACTGCCTGGTGTTAAATAGTCCCTTCGACCAATGCCTAACGTTTTTACACAGCTGTATTCAGTTCAATGGGCAATGTTTAAGCTAATTTAAACCTGGTGCAACGATGTTCATCTACAAATGAGTTAACTAAAAAATAATAATAATCAATTGGCATGTTAACATCTTTAAAACAAATAACAAATACATTAGTCTAATATATAATAAATTGGAACATAAATATCTAAATACTGAAAACAAATTATATAATTATAATATTTAACAACAAAAGCTAATATTTAAAAATAAATAATATAACCTTTTTCACCTAATCAATTTAGAGACAAATAAAACTAAACATAATATTAGTAAATTAACCATATGTATAAAAGTAATAAAACTCATGTTATATAATAGCCCTTGTTAAAATAATTTTTTTTTTTTTTAATTTTTTTTTTATAAAACATTGAATGCTTTAAGAGGACAACCTAGTATAAATTATTTTGTTAAATCATAATAACCCAAAATGATTACTAGTTAGAACTTATACTATTAGAGATAAACCATGTAGTAGGAACATTACTAGAATGTTGATTTAAGCTTGTTTCGGAGAGTAGATGGAAGTTAAAACTCTCCATGTGTATTGCAAAGGAAGAGATGAAATGACATCGTGTTAATGCTGTAATGTTAAGTTCGTGTGAGTGTTGAGACCTTATATCTGCTATTAGATTATCTTTATATTTATTAAATCAAATGATAGATATAGAATGATAAGTTTCACATATATATAATTAACTTTATATTTTTATATATATTCATTTATTATTTATAGTTGTACTAACCCTAATAAGATTGATTATATGATTGGAGATTGGGATACCCCTGTTCCCACTTACGGTCCCCGCTGATCTCCTAAATGGAAATACTAAAGTGACATGAGATTTGTATGATGTGTAAATATTCAGAACAGTCTCCCTATTTGTATGGGAGATTGGAGATAATGATGGATAGAGTCCATGCTACAAATGAAGATAGATGAACCAAGAAGCAGCAATCCAGAGCTTGTTGTGAAAAAAGGTTGATAGTAATTGACTAGATATAGAAATTATGTGTACTGTGCAATATTAATATTGATTATACATGAACAAGTGATCAGTGTAAATAAATTCCCATGGTTCTAATTGATTTATTTATAGACATCATTTTGAATATGTGTGTATTAAGTGATATAGTGCAAACCTAAAATGTGTTTTGATTCTTGTTAAGTATTCTGTGTATTAATAAAGTGTAAAAACTTTTAATAACATTTTATAATGATTGTATAGTGTTTGTGTGATTGTGATTAATACAGTTCAGACCAGGGGTCTCTCATTGCCTCCACTGACCGGGACCCCAAAGGGAGCACGGTAAACATGCTCAACCCAGACCTCCGAGATCCCAATAGTGGAGACACGAGAAGCATTAAACAATAGTGCTAATATCGATACAGTCATTGAGACCTACTGGACTCAATGTTTCTAACATATATATCCAGTAGGTCTCCCTTAAATTCAGTTTCTTGACTCTGTCACCACTTAATACAGTTAGGGGAACATGTTCCAAACACAAGACTCTTGGGAATTTATTTACACTGATCACTTGTTCATGTATAATCAATATTAATATTGCACAGTACACATAATTTCTATATCTAGTCAATTACTATCAACCTTTTTTCACAACAAGCTCTGGATTGCTGCTTCTTGGTTCATCTATCTTCATTTGTAGCATGGACTCTATCCATCATTATCTCCAATCTCCCATACAAATAGGGAGACTGTTCTGAATATTTACACATCATACAAATCTCATGTCACTTTAGTATTTCCATTTAGGAGATCAGTGGGGACCGTAAGTGGGAACAGGGGTATCCCAATCTCCAATCATATAATCAATCTTATTAGGGTTAGTACAACTATAAATAATAAATGAATATATATAAAAATATAAAGTTAATTATATATATGTGAAACTTATCATTCTTTATCTATCATTTGATTTAATAAATATAAAGATAATCTAATAGCAGATATAAGGTCTCAACACTCACACGAACTTAACATTACAGCATTAACACGATGTCATTTCATCTCTTCCTTTGCAATACACATGGAGAGTTTTAACTTCCATCTACTCTCCGAAACAAGCTTAAATCAACATTCTAGTAATGTTCCTACTACATGGTTTATCTCTAATAGTATAAGTTCTAACTAGTAATCATTTTGGGTTATTATGATTTAACAAAATAATTTATACTAGGTTGTCCTCTTAAAGCATTCAATGTTTTATAAAAAATAAATAAAAAAAAAATAAAAATATTTTAACAAGGGCTATTATATAACATGAGTTTTATTACTTTTATACATATGGTTAATTTACTAATATTATGTTTCGTTTTATTTGTCTCTAAATTGATCAGGTGAAAAAGGTTATATTATTTATTTTTAAATATTAGCTTTTGTTGTTAAATATTATAATTATATAATTTGTTTTCAGTATTTAGATATTTATGTTCCAATTTATTATATATTAGACTAATGTATTTGTTATTTGTTTTAAAGATGTTAACATGCCAATTGATTATTATTATTTTTTAGTTAACTCATTTGTAGATGAACATCGTTGCACCAGGTTTAAATTAGCTTAAACATTGCCCATTGAACTGAATACAGCTGTGTAAAAACGTTAGGCATTGGTCGAAGGGACTATTTAACATCAGGCAGTTCAGTGTGGTATCCATCCCCTGATGAAATCCGCAAGGACGGAAGAAACGCGTAGGGATATGTGGCAGTGAACCTACGGTGGTCGAGCAGCTCCCAGCTACCAACGTGAAGACGCAGAGACACAGAGACGTGTGTGAAGTCCCTTCCGGGTCCCAGTGCTCCACGAGAGAGGTGAATGGCGGCTGCACGCTACAACTAAGCAGCCGCAAAGGAAAGTACAGATTCCCTTACTCTCTGGGACAACTCTCTGGAACAACGGCTGATACAGACACAAGATCCAGCACTTCAAAGGACTTCAGTTTACACAGAGGCGATCGTGGAGTCTTCAGTTGGTGCATGGGCTGGTCCCATAATATGCCTGATTTTATCAGACAAATTGTAAGTGTGCATTTGTCTTGTCCGTGATGTATTAAAATTCTTATCTGATTTTACACAAGGATCGGGCGCTTCTTTTCTCTTTTTTCTAAATAGGTGCTGTGGGAGTTCGGTGAACCCAAGAAGAAGCAGCCTGTACTTTTGTGATTCATTTATCCTGGACAATCTGAGGACTTAAGTATTTTTTGTGAACATTTACAATTGCTTTACCAATTTTTTTTTTGAATATCATTGTTTTTGGTCCACTATTTGTTATGACTTGAATGTAATTCACAATTTAGGTTAGGTTGGACCTAGCATATTTTTAGTTATTTATGTCAATTGCACAGTTATTCTTTTGTCCTCTATTTTTGATAGAATTTGAATCAATTTTTGTTCATATTTTTCTATTTTTCTTTTTGATTTTTATGCACACTTTATCTTTTTAACACATTTTTAAAAACTAAATTTTTTTTATAATATTATCAATTGGGCATAGATACGGCCCCTGCCACTTTTTATATTGATATTTATCTGTTTGAACTCAATTTATCGACCTGGTGCAAACGCCTACCACATATATCAGCGTTGCAGCAGTTTTGGTGTGTTTGGTAAGGGGCGCTGTCTATAATTCTGTCAATATATATATATATATATATATATATATATATATATATACACACACACACACACACACCCCAAGCTTCACCACGTTCACGCCGCATTCATACCGGCGTCACCCGCTGTTGATGTGTTTTATTGATGTGTTTATTGATAATGGTTCGGATTTCATTGGTTGCTATTCTTTGTGTATCCGCCAGGTGGCAGATATTCATGAATTGTAATGCGCATGCGCTTCAGTAATGTGTCGACTTGCAGGTGTTTAAAAAAAATACCACAGTGGTCCATTGTAAATTGGCCTTGGTACTGAAGAAGTTACAATAATGTATCAATTTAGGCTTTTCATATTAAAAAAATACATGCGCTGTGTGTCTTGTGTTTAATTGTTCTGAGAGTCCTGACATGAGTGCACCACCGCAGTCCGTGTTCCAAAAACCCGACAGAACGTACGCTTATTTAATATGGGCCGCGATTAATGCAACAGATGATAAGATGGCAACAGTTGTTCAAATGTATCAGTATTTTATCGAAAACTTTGACTTTTACAAATTTTCACCAGATGCTCATGTGTGGAAGCATGCAATAAGGAAAAGTTATGTATCGATCCGTGTTTTTTTCGTATCGATCCCGGTGTTATTGGAGGGTATTGGTGTGTATCACCGGATTTTTCCCGTATCTATGATCATGGAGACTTCAAAAGGCGAAAGGTCATGTTAAAACCAACTTAGAAACGTCAGTCGCTGGCAAGCAATGCGACTGCGCCAGCAACAGCGCCAGCATCCAATAACGGTCCGACCGTCAGTGAAAACCTGGTGACCGGCAACCCTTGCTGTCTGTCCTCGCCCGGATACCTGCAGCCTGAGCCGGATTTCGCGTACAGATTCCATCAAGCTTGCATGTACCAAAGCGATTTCCAACCTCATCAGCTGTCAACTACAGGTGTAGTAGGCCCGCTGTCACCTGTCAAATACGTGTATGATTGAGAATATGGGACTGGCAGTGGCTTGACGCCAGCTGATTGGCAAAGTCTGTGGTGAGTAAAGTTGCAGTATTTTATTCTGTTTTTGAAATATCAATATCAATGCACAGTCAAGCGATTCTCCTGTAAGCAATATCATTGGCTGAGCAGTAGATACAGGAGATGCGCATGCGCATTGGAACCTTCTTGAAACGCATATGCGTGTCATCACATCTACAGTAGGCTCATGTGAACAGGAGACGCCCCCCGAGAAAATTATTGGTGGGACTGACTGTGGGAACTTCTTTAGGGGACTTACTGACCATTACAGTAAAACTTGTACTTTTGTTTTTCCTCAGAAAAGAAAACTTTGTCATCTCATGTGGAAAACGGCAAATGGAGGGATTTCGATGAATAATATCGCTTTGTGTAACAATGCCTGCACATTTCTGAATCGGTTATAAAAAAAACACGTACCAAGTCTACAGTTTAGTGTCCGTTGTTATTGGTTAGGATAGAATACTGTAACTAAGAGCTTCATAGAAAACCTGAAACAGTATGCTGTTGTTTTCAGACCGTATACAATACTTTTTTATATATATATATACAGTGTTCGACAAATCACCCAAAAATCTACTCGCCCAACCAAAAAATCTACTCGCCACCTAGTCCCGCCCCCAACCCCGCCCCTAGTCCCGCCCCCAACCCCGCCCCTAGTCCCGCTTTAAAATAAAATATATAATTAAAATTAAAATATATTTAATAAATTCCTAGTCAGAACAACATTCGTTTTTGACAAATGTATTTAGTGTGTGTGTGTGTGTGTGTGTAAGTGTCGGATCTAGAAATAAAAGCCAGGTGTGGATGACTAGTTTCCTGAACCCCTTAACCAGTGTCTGGACGTCCCCGCTTCCCAATATCTAAAGCAGCAATCCCGCCTGGGATCTTACCTGATCCGCAGTCCCTCAATGTCCAGGTACCTCATTCCCGCAATGTTATAAGTTGGAGGGGGTGTGTTCCTTACCTGTCTTCTGGGTTAGAGGGGATTCCGATGTGTTCCGTGTGAAGCTTGAGTCAGATCTGGAAGAAAGCAGTATAGGTTATTTTGGTGTAGTATAGGACAGTTAAGATATATAGGGTAAATAAGATATCCAGATACAGAGAGGGGGAGAGAGAGGAAGAGAGAGAGGGGGAGAGAGAGGAAGAGAGAGAGAGAAAGAGAGAGAGAGAGAGGGGGAGAGAGAGAGAGAGAGAAGAGACAGAGGAGGGAGAGAGAAAGAGAAAAAAGAGACAGAAGAGGGAGAGAGAAAGAGAAAAAAGAGACAGAAGAGGGAGAGAGAAAGAGGAAAAAGAGACAGAGGAGGGAGAGAGAAAGAGGAAAAAGAGACAGAGGAGGGAGAGAGAAAGAGGAAAAAGAGACAGAGGAGGGAGAGAGAAAGAGGAAAAAGAGACAGAGGAGGGAGAGAGAAAGAGGAAAAAGAGACAGAGGAGGGAGAGAGAAAGAGGAAAAAGAGACAGAGGAGGGAGAGAGAAAGAGGAAAAAGAGACAGAGGAGGGAGAGAGAAAGAGGAAAAAGAGACAGAGGAGGGAGAGAGAAAGAGGAAAAAGAGACAGAGGAGGGAGAGAGAAAGAGGAAAAAGAGACAGAGGAGGGAGAGAGAAAGAGGAAAAAGAGACAGAGGAGGGAGAGAGAAAAAGAGACAGAGGAGGGAGAGAGAAAAAGAGACAGAGGAGGGAGAGAGAAAAAGAGACAGAGGAGGGAGAGAGAAAAAGAGACAGGAGAGAGAAGGAGACAGAGGGGGGAGAGAAAGAGAGGGGAGAGAAAGAGAGAGGGGAGAAAGAGACCAGAGAGAGGGGAGACGGGGGAGACCAGAGAGAGGGGAGACCAGAGAGGGGGGAGACGGGGGAGACCAGAGAGAGCGGAGACGGGGGAGACCAGAGAGAGGGGAGACGGGGGAGACCAGAGAGAGGGGGGAGACCAGAGAGTGGGGAGACGGGGGAGACCAGAGAGAGGGGAGACCAGAGAGAGGGGAGAGCAGAGAGAGGGGAGACCAGAGAGGGGGGAGACCAGAGAGAGGGGAGACCAGAGAGGGGGAGACCAGAGAGAGGGGAGACGGGGGAGACCAGAGAGAGGGGAGACGGGGGGAGACCAGAGAGAGGGGAGATGGGGGGAGACCAGAGAGAGGGGGGCAGGGGTGACTGACTGACCGGGGCAGGGGTGACTGACTGACCGGGGCAGGGGTGACTGACTGACCGGGGCAGGGGTGACTGACTGACCGGGGCAGGGGTGACTGACTGACCGGGGCAGGGGTGACTGACTGACCGGGGCAGGGGTGACTGACTGACCGGGGCAGGGGTGACTGACTGACCGGGGCAGGGGTGACTGACTGATTGGGGGGGGGGGGAGGTACCTCTGGTGTCACACCTACTCCCATACACACATACACATTCTCCTATATATATACATACACACACACACACACACACACATACATACACACTCCCACATACATACACACACTCCCACATACATACACACACTCCCACATACATACACACTCCCACATATATACACACACTCCCACATACATACACACACTCCCACATACATACACACACTCCCACGTACATACACACACTCCCACATACATACACACACTCCCACATACATACACACACTCCCACATACATACACACACTCCCACACACATACACACACACACACATATACACACACACACACACACACACACACACATATATACACACCTATATACACACACAGGCCGCGACCAGCACCACCACGCTCCCCCGCCCATCTCCTGCTCCGCTCCCACATGAGGGGGCTTCCCCCGCTCCCATCACCCGGCGCGCTCTCTGACGCGGGACCGGGGGGAAGCAGGGACATGAGGGGGCATCCCCCGCTCCCATCACCCGGCGCGCTCTCTGACGCGGGACCGGGGGGAAGCGGGGACATGAGGGGGCATCCCCCGCTCCCATCACCCGGAGCGCTCTCTGACGCGGGACCGGGGGGAAGCGGGGGGGAAGCAGGGACATGAGGGGCACCCCCCGCTCCCATCACCCGGGGCGCTTGCTGACGCGGGACCGGGGGGAAGCGGGGGGGAAAGCGGGGACATGAGGGGCATCCCCCGCTCCCATCACCCGGGGCGCTTGCTGACACGGGATTGGGGGGAAGCGGGGGGGGAAGCGGGGACATCCCCCGCTCACATCACCCGGCGAGCTCTCTGACACGGGACCGGGGGGAACCGGGGACATGAGGGGGCATCCCCCGCTCCCATCACCCGCCGCGCTCTCTGACACGGGACCGGGGGGGAAGCAGGGGGGGGGGAACGGGGACATGAGGGGGCATCCCCCGCTCCCATCACCATAAATGCGGGCAGCAGGAGCACCGGGGAGGGGAGGGAGGTGGAGGAAGGCACAGATAATACTTACTGTGTCCTCCATCCTCCATGGGAAAAAAATGGCCGCTCGTTGGGGGCTGGCTCATATAGAGCCTGGCCGCGCGCCCACAAAGCCTGGGAGCGCGCGCCAATCATCTGTCAGGTAGGGGGAGTTTTTTTTTTTTCTTCAGCCAGCGCGAGCAGGGAAATTTCAGCGCGAGCAGGGAAAATTTAAAAAACAAAACACGTGTGCTGCTTGGGCCAATAGTTACTCGCCCGGGGGTTAAATCCACCCGCCCCGGGCGAGTAAATGTATAGGATTGTCGAACACTGTATATATATATATATATATATATATATATATTGTGACAAACAGCTTACTCCGGGGCTCCGCCGCTTGTCCGGGACGGTTAGAACACGGTCTTTTAGGGTAGGTTAAAATGAGGAGGCGTCACGTACTGTTCCTTTAAACAGGCTGGGCCTGGTTTATTCAGTCCCGGCACTGAGACTGCCACAGTGCATACAACAAAACACATCAAAACAAAAGCTGCTCACCTGAGCGATAACTTAACTTAGATTTCCCTACACTGGCGACACACTTTATTCGAGCTTGGCTAGTCCCACGAATTCGGGTATACCCGGGTGTATTGAGGTTTGTGACTGTTTTCTGCCCGAGTGCATTGAGGTATTTTCCAAGCAGGGATTGAAGCATTTTATTCCCGCTGGCTGCAATACTGCACAGTATATATATATATATACTGCATTACAATTCATGAATTTATGCCATCTGGTAGACACGCGAAGCATTGCAGCCTATTAAATCCTAATCATTATCATTTAACAGATCAGCCGCCCGTCAGCCAGGCATGAACCCAGGCTGGGAAGGCAAACGCAACGGGGCTTGTCAGAGGTGAGGAGCGGCGCATTCCAGGTATCTGCCAGGTACATACTGGGTATTTGCTCGAATAAAGTGTGTCGGTGCAGTAACTCAGGGTGGAAGTGGCTTTTCCACTTTCCAACAACAAAACAAGGTACTTTTGCAGACTTAGCCAAATGAACAGAACGATTGAACCTGTGTGGGGAAGAGGCTTCTCCCCACTGTGTTCAGCAGCCTTCCAGGCTCTGGAGAAGAGACAAGAGCAACCAGGAAATCAGTCTTACATACCTGATTTCTAATTAGCATGACAGGTGACAGAAATCAGGCAGCCAGACAAACTCTGGTCTGGATCTCTCATCCCTCAGTTCCAGCGCTTGCCAAACTGTGGGATGGAGTGCATGTATTATAAGGCTGCACTCCCAGGCCAGACAGGATAGAAACTGTTCAGTATCCTGGGAGCCCTATATATGGAATTTATTACCATCCCCTGGTTTCTGTCACATATCCTCCCCCCCAGCTCAGACCCCGAGGGATGAGCGACCATGGATATTAGGGAGTGCATCCTTGACAACCCGTCAGCATTGCCATGTTTGTGCCCTGACCTGTGTTCCACAGAAAATTTAAAGGGTTGTAGGCTTAGGAACCACCTGGTCACTCTAGCATTCTTCTCCCTCTTTTGACACATCCAGGTAAGGGGTGCATGATCTGTGACCAACCGGAATTTTCTCCCCAACAGGTAGTATTTGAGCGTCTCTACAGCCCACTTTATTGCGAGACACTCTTTCTCTACTATGGAGTAATTCTTCTCCTGGGGATTTAGTTTCCTACTTAAATAAAGGATGGGGTGTTCCTCACCTTGAGACTCCTGGGAGAGTACTGCCCCCAGCCCTACCTCAGATGCGTCGGTTTGGACTACGAACTCTTTGGAGAAGTCAGGTGTGACCAACACTGGTTGGGCACAGAGAGCTTCTTTCAGGCTTCTAAAGGCCTGTTCGGTTTCGGGGGACCACTTTACCATAAGCGGTCCTCTTGCTTTTGTGAGGTCGGTTAGTGGGGTTGCCTTAGTTGCAAAATTGGGAATAAACCTTCTATAGTACCCAATTAACCCCAAAAAGGTCCTTACTTGTTTTTTTGTAACTGGCCTTGGCCAACCTTGTATCGCCTCCACTTTGAGTGTTTGGGGTTTGAGTAAACCTCTGCCAATAGAATACCCCAGATACTTGGCCTCCTCCAGACCAATGGTGCATTTAGCGGGGTTAGCAGTTAGTCCAGCAGACCGAACTGCGTCGAGCACAGCTTGGACCTTTGGAAGGTGGGATTGCCAATCTTCACTATGGATTACCACATCATCCAGGTAGGCAGCAGCATACCGAGCATGTGGTTTTAAAATTTTATCCATCATTCTTTGGAATGTGGCGGGAGCTCCATGTAAGCCAAAAGGCAGCACCCTATACTGAAAGAGGCCATCTGGGGTTGAGAAGGCTGTCTTTTCTTTTGCCCTTTCTGTGAGGGGAACCTGCCAGTACCCTTTTGTTAGGTCTAGGGTTGTGAGATATCGGGCTTTGCCCAGTCTCTTTACAAGTTCATCTACCCTGGGCATAGGATAAGTATCAAATTTTGACACCGCGTTTAGTTTCCGGTAGTCATTACAAAACCTTGTTGTACCATCTGGCTTTGGGACTAAGACTATAGGGCTGTTCCACCCACTTTGGGATTCCTCAATTACGCCTAGTTTTAGCATTTTTTTAACCTCTAAACTTATAGCCTCTCTTTTGGCCTCTGGGATTCGGTACGGTTTAAGGTTAACTCGGACCCCCGGTTCAGAGACTAGGTCATGTTCAATTACGCTAGTTCTACCTGGCTGTGTAGAGAAGATTTCTTTGTTTCTTCTCACTAAATTCTGAACCTCTTGTTTCTGATGAACGGACAGGGTTTCAGCTATGCTAACCTCTGGGTCAGTTTCTTGACTCTCTGACGGACCTGGGGTTACTAGGGTTGACAAGACTTCTCTATCTTTCCAGGGCTTGAGTAGGTTTATATGGTAAATTTGCTCAGGTTTCCTCCTACCTGGCTGTCTTACCTTATAATTTACTTCTCCCACTCTTTCCAAGACCTCATATGGCCCATGCCATTTAGCAAGGAATTTACTTTCCACGGTGGGAACCAGAACTAGTACCCTATCACCTGGAAAAAAAATTCTGACCCTAGCACCCTTATTATACGTATTCCTCTGTGCTTCTTGAGCTTTCTCCATGTGTTCCCTCACTATGGGTAGGACTGCAGCAATGCGGTCCTGCATCTGGGCAACATGCTCTATTACACTTCTGTAAGGGGTAACCTCGTGTTCCCAAGTCTCTTTGGCTATATCCAGTAAGCCCCTTGGGTGTCGGCCATACAATAGTTCAAACGGGGAGAAGCCTGTGGATGATTGGGGAACTTCCCTAATGGCAAATAACAGGTACGGTAACAAACAATCCCAGTTTTTCCCATCTTTATCGACCGCCCGGCGTAACATGCTCTTTAAGGTTTTATTGAACCTTTCCACTAAACCATCTGTTTGTGGATGATAGACTGAGGTTCTGAGATGCTTGATTTTTAGGAGTTTACATAACTCTTTTGTTACTTGGGACATAAATGGTGTTCCCTGGTCAGATAGAATCTCTTTAGGAATTCCAACCCGGGAAAACAGAACTACCAACTCTTTTGCTATGTTTTTGGCAGAGGTGCTACGTAGGGGAACTGCCTCCGGATATCGGGTAGCATAATCTAATATTACCAATATATGCTGATGTCCCATAGCAGACTTTATTAGGGGTCCTACTAGATCCATAGCAATCCGGTCAAATGGTACCTCTATTATGGGAAGGGGTACCAATGGGCTGCGGTACGCCTTGAACGGGGCGGTGATCTGACATGCTGGGCATGAGGAACAATAATTCGTAATTTCTGCCAGAACCCCAGGCCAATAGAAGCTTCGGAGAACCTTTTCCTTTGTCTTTTCCACCCCTAGGTGTCCCCCCAATGGATGACTATGTGCGAGGTGTAATACTACGTTACGTAATGTCCGTGGTACCAACAATTGTTTAGTTGTAACTGATTTCCTTTTATCAACCCGATATACTAGGTCGTTCTCTACCTCGAAGTAGGGGTAAGCAAGTGACCTATCTGGTTGGCCAGGAGTACTATTCAGGTCCCGTATATTTCCCCTTGCTACCGCTAACGTGGGGTCCTCCCACTGGGCCTTCTTAAAACTCCCAGGACTGACCTCTAGGTCAGCGAGGGTCTTATCCGGTTCTGGGGTGGTAAGTGTCTGATCAACATCTTGATTTGGGGTATTCCCTACCAAAGTAGTGATGGGGAAGGGAATTTTACAGCACTCCTCCTTTTCCCCCTTCTTATTTGGGCCCTCGTCAACCTCCATTTCTGAAAACGGGAAAGGATTTATTTCTTCTAATACTTCGTTATGGTCCGCTATTGAACTCTGGGCGCTATTCTGAGCGGGGGACCACATTTTTAGAAAATGGGGAAAGTCGGTCCCTATTAACACATCATGTGCCAGTTTGGGTACAATACCCACCTTGAAATCTAAAGAACCAAACTCTGTTTCAAAAAAAACATCAACAGTGGAATATTCATGATTATCCCCATGTATACAACAAATTGCCATTCTTTGTGAACTGTTTCCCTGTTTCTTCTTAATGGGCAAGAGGTATTCGGACACTAGTGTGACCATGCTCCCAGAGTCCAGAAGTGCCCGAACCCTCTTACCATTAACCTTTACAAATGCCCACAGATGGTTATTCAAGGGGTCCTCTGGGCTAGGGCGCATACATTGGGACAACAGCGAATAAGGTTCCACGCTGTTGCATTGCATGGGCTCATCATTTAGTGGGCAGATTTTTGCTGTGTGGCCCCTCTCATGACAATTTACACATTTAGGTACATAGTCTGTGTCCCACTTAGAGCCTTTTCCCGGCTCCCCATGTTGGCTATTGCCCTTAGTGTGCGAACCACTGTTGCTGGTTTGTATTAGTCTCTTGCTGGGCTATTAACAGCTGTCGCTGGGTTTCACTCGCCTGTTGCTGAGCTTCATTCGCGTCTTTCTGGACAGCGACATTGCGTACCAGCGCACTCACCACGTCTTCCATCTTGTTTGGAGAGAGAGAAAAAAAAAACTTTAACCCCCAGACCTTTTAGTGTTCTGCCCGCATTCTCCACCATATGTGACAAACAGCTTACTCCGGGGCTCCGCCGCTTGTCCGGGACGGTTAGAACACGGTCTTTTAGGGTAGGTTAAAATGAGGAGGCGTCACGTACTGTTCCTTTAAACAGGCTGGGCCTGGTTTATTCAGTCCCAGGCACTGAGACTGCCACAGTGCATACAACAAAACACATCAAAACAAAAGCTGCTCACCTGAGCGATAACTTAACTTAGATTTCCCTAACTCAGGGTGGAAGTGGCTTTTCCACTTTCCAACAACAAAACAAGGTACTTTTGCAGACTTAGCCAAATGAACAGAACGATTGAACCTGTGTGGGGAAGAGGCTTCTCCCCACTGTGTTCAGCAGCCTTCCAGGCTCTGGAGAAGAGACAAGAGCAACCAGGAAATCAGTCTTACATACCTGATTTCTAATTAGCATGACAGGTGACAGAAATCAGGCAGCCAGACAAACTCTGGTCTGGATCTCTCATCCCTCAGTTCCAGCGCTTGCCAAACTGTGGGATGGAGTGCATGTATTATAAGGCTGCACTCCCAGGCCAGACAGGATAGAAACTGTTCAGTATCCTGGGAGCCCTATATATGGAATTTATTACCATCCCCTGGTTTCTGTCACAATATATATATATATATATATATATATATATATATTGCATATTAAACCCGAAAAATAAAAAGTATGCATTTATTCTACATGTATTTCAGTACATACTGTATGTGTATTCTATACCCGTACATCATGTATTGTTTTAATACTCTTGTGATGTACAGTACTGAGCATGCCTACAGTATACAGTATGCCTGGACAGTACTGTATGTTCTAGAAACACTGTATTTTTTTACAGTATAAAAGGAGACAATGGAACAATTTAAAACAAATCAACATTTTCTTTTATCGGTGGAGTAAGTACAAAAACATTTATTTACAAATACAATTTAAAAACATTTGAAGTGTACAGCAATTCAAAACATGAACAGGTGTATGGTTTACTGCTAGTGAAAACATTTAGATAAAGTACAGAAAGTCATAACATTTAGTAGGATGGTGTACAGAACAGTCAGTCAGGCCTGCACAACTCCAGTCCTCGAGGGCCGCAAACAGGCCCGGTTTTATCCTGAAAACCGGGCCTGTTTGCGGCCCTCGAGGACTGGAATTGTGCAGGTCTTGTGTAAGTAAAAACATTTATTTATTAATACAAGTTAAAAGACGAAACAAGTCAAAAAATAAACAGTTGAAGTCACGCAAATTCGATCCCCACCAGATTGTCCTTCCAGGGCCGATGCCTTGTATGCTGCAAAATGCCATAAATGGAGTCTGGAACGATTTTCATTAAAGGATCTGTAATTGAAAAATAGCACCGCAATTCCTCCACAATAGTCCTCCTTAAATTTCAGGAAGCGCCCTTTTTTCGTGATTTCCTTCGTAGTTTACATTTTTGGCCCACTCGCAGTACACCAAGTAGGACACGTGGTGGTTAAAAATTAACATGGCATACTTGTGGTGTAAACCAGCACTCATCACCCTATACTTCTCCCTGAGTGCCGGTGGCAGCTCGCGCAGGATGATGTCGGGCACCGTATGGATACAAGCGTATGTAGGTTGGATTCTGGGAGCGTGTGTGCTTCTGAGAGTGGGTGTGCTTGTGGCGGTGGGCGAGGGTAGGTTGTCTGGGAGGAAGCTTTTCTCCTGTCTTGGTCGCCGTGTTGTCTCCTGGCGTGGTCTTGACGGGGTTGTCATGTTATCCTCCTCTTCAACGGCAGAGTTGTCTAAGCGTAATGGAGAAAGTGACCCGTGGGTTTCTGGGAGAGCGGCGGCAGCGTCGTGGACAAGTAGTGGAGAAGATGGGCTGTAGATTTTAGGGAGAGCAGCAGCAGAGACGTCGAAGCGTAATCGAGGAAGTGGCCTGCGGGTTCGATGGGTTGGCTGCCATTTGTTTTGCCTTGAGTGTACATCACCGAATTGCTTCTTGATATAATAAGGCTTACGTGTATTAAAACCCTTAGCCTTTGGGGTCAGCAGAAGGTTTTCTTTATTAGCCTTAGCCTGTCGCTTTGGCCTCGGCTTAGAAACGGCTCCTGCCTTTCGCTTTTTGTGTGTGATAGGCACGGCAGAGGCGAGTGGCTTCTTGCGTCCGTAGAATCGGGGTTGATCCATAGAAGCAGATGGCACAATGCAGTATCTGGACAAGGGCAAGTTCAGATACAGATCATCGAGTGATGGGCTATGCAAAGTGTGCAACCATTTATGCATGGCGACGAGGTACAGGTGTTAAAAGTGGGCGTACTCTAATGTGAGTCATTAACTTATAAATACACCATCCATTTTGTGGATTCACTGCACATTGAATACACATCGACTAAACATCGAATATACATTCTTGTGCTTGTATTTCTTTCTACTCGCTGCTATGCCTGTTAAAAAGATTTCAAAGGATCTCAGCATGAGAATTAAGGAGATGTACACGAGCGGACAACGAATTGCAGATATCCAACGCTGGTTAGCTGCTTCTGCTATCATGCACACGGAAAAACCAAACAACGCACGAGGATACCGACGGTAACTAATGCGCAAGTATATTTATATAACTATATTATACAGTATATCTATTGTTATTTATATTGCTGCATATTAATGTAACTATATAGTTTAGATCTATCTAATTTTACAGTTATTTCGGTATATTTATATAACGACAGTATATAATACAGTATATCTATTATTGTTTATATTGCTGCATCTATAATTGTTTACTTACCGGATTGTTGTTTTTCTGTACACTAGGGAGACAACTCTTCTGGTCGACAAAATAAGTGAAGAGAATGATGAGAAGAGTGCCTTAAGGCTCAAATACACTCTCCTGCAAGATCACAATCTCTCTGTATCCGAGACCAGCATAAAGAAGATGAGACGCAGAATTGGATGGAAATATGGACGTGTGAGGTTAGTACTGGACAGTACAGGAGGTTAAAGTGTTGTTTAAGAAACTGTACTGTACCTCTAAAATTATTCCTTGTCATTACAGAGCGTACCTTTATGATAAGGGACGTTAACAAGATCAAGGGATTGGTCCAGGCTCAGGCATGGATCGACAGTGGAGAAACTTTCTAGGATTGCATCGTCACTGGCGCGTCTACTGTATCGCTGGAGAGATTTGCCACCTTTGCATTCCACAAAAAAGGTCGCATATCTATGAAGCCGCGTCCAAAACACCCAGTGAAGATGCATGTGTGGGGTGCCATCTCTAGGCGTGGACCAGGATGCATTGTCATCGCACAGTGTCGCAGTCAATAGCTACAGCACCAATTGAATATGGTAATATCAAGATGGTTTAGGCAGGCACACACGTTGAGAAAAAAAAATTTGGTCATTCACTCTTGAACTTTGCAAGCAAGCAGTGGTGAAGTTATAGACGCATGCGCAGTAATCATCAGCTAGCGAGCAGGAATGTGATTGAAACCAGAAAGACACACATTCAAAGGAATGGTGTGGGAGAGGTGTACTGTACTGTAGATAAGATAAGAAGTTGAAATACTGCAGTGCAGTAAATTAGCCTGTGTGTGTGCGGGGGCGAGCGAGGGGAGAGCGCTGTATATGCCGAAATGTGATACTGTTACAGTACACGCCTATGCGTTTAAACAATGTTCAAATGAGACATACAGCACTGCACATGCATGTATAAATATGCAAATTTACAATTACTGCGCGCACACACGCAGATTGTGTACTGACGTAGGTTGAACTGCTAAAGTATTAGACTTCCAAGACAGCTCGCGAACGCCCCCCTGAGTTTTTAGACGATATCGCAGTATTGCAGACAGCGATAATAAAATGCTAATATTACCAGCGCTAAAATACCGGAGTATATTCCGGGGGGGGAAAAAAACTGCCTCTGCCCGTGCTTATCAGAGTTGCGCCGCCACGGCCGCATGAGGGAGCCGCCACTGTATCGAAGGGGAACTTTTTTTTTTTTTGAAAGGCAGCTTGAACTGCTGCTTTAAATTTAACCTAGCGGCGAGAAAACATGAAATCTCTTGGAGTACAGGACTTCCTTGAAAAGGATGAAATCACCATTTAACCCTTTTTGGGTGCCCTTTTGATGTAGCTGCTATGTCACCGCGTCTGGCCCCATGATGTAATAGCTACGTCATAGTAATCCTGCAGGTTTTCCTAGGGGAGATGTCATTCTGTGCTCCTGTGCAGGGCAGGACGGATCTATCACTACGTGGGATAGAAGGGAGGGGGTCTCCCCATTTGTTCTGTCATCAGTGAGGGATTGATCATGTGACCCCTCCGTCACTCAAGGGGTTAAAATAACTTTTACTTATTTTTGTATTGTGAAAGAAATCCTTTTGTGTATTTCTCCAGGAACATTTATGTGTTTGACAATGAGGGCATTATAATTACTTTTTCTATGGAAATGTTATGTTTTTTTGTTTGCTAAACGTTTTTTTTAACTTGACAATTGGCTACATTTAACCTGTTAAATATGCCATTGTTGTTGGTTCACGTTCTTCCTAGGAGGGACTGCCCCTTTAAATACCCTTTTCCTACTCTGCTTCAGTTTAAATAAATCCTGAGATTACAAACCCATAAGAGTTTGTACAATTAGCCTTTTCTCCTTGCTAGCTATCCTAAGCGCTCCTTTTCCTCTCACCCCACACAAGTCTTAGGAATGCAGGGCCACACTTTTCAAAGCCTTATTTAACCAGAGGCAGCTGTTGACATTATGGATAACTTTGGTTGCTGTCACCTACACTTCTTTACGTAGACTACTGGGCAGCTAATGCCAAATCTATATTCTCCAGACTATTACTCTGTGACAATTACCATCACTTACTGTCTTTCCAATTTCTTGCAAAACCTCCTGAAACTACTGAAGAAACAACTATTAATTGCTTGTCAAATTATTTCCCCTATATCCCCTCAGGAGAAGAGTTACCCATCTCACATGGTTTCTCTTACTCTGTTTCTATTGCTGTTTGTGTTCTGTATCCCCCTTCCTCCCACACCCTTTATTTGCCTCCCAGGTACTGATCTGCAGGGGGTTATTTTTCCTTATCCACGTTGCCTCCTCTGTTTACCAAACACTAGATTCACTAAAGTGCAATAGCCTCAATTGCACTTTAACATCCACTCACGTTAATGGCAATGAGCATGTGATCACAGCAGCTCTTTGCATCTTTCCCCTCACTCCTGTCTTCTCCTCACAGCCTTGTTCAGCACCGTTGCTGCCCGTATGTCGCCTTACACGGCCTGAGGAGTATGGCGGGAGAGGGTTAACCAGGCCAATAATAAAGGTATTATGCCCGGCTGGTTAACCCTAATCCCTGTTGGGACTGAAGGGGTTAAAATGTATTGTCCCCATAATATCATGTTTTCACCTTAACTATCTTTATTGTCCCTGTTTTGCAGCTCTAAAGCTAGCTGCAGTTAAAATGAATGAATGAAAATGTGCTAACTGTATTTGAATTAAAGTAATAAGAAAGTAGTCACTGGTGTGACACAAACACACACACTCCATTATCTTGTGTTCACCTCAAAAACTGTAGGGGAGAAAAAAAAGACGAATCAAATTGACAACTTGCATCTTTTTTTCAGCTCTTCTTTTATTAAATAGGCATTATTTTGAGACCTCACTAACTGTCCCAATTTTAGGTTTGTAAATTGTGCGAGAAACGACAAAGAACAGAACCTTGTGGCGTTCCAGTACCACGGGAAAATCTACTACAGAACCTGCACAGACCTTCCCCCACACATACAGCTCCTGGTCTGGTATGGAGATGAATATGGGAAAGAGTTTGGTATCATGAGGGCACGCTGTGGAAAAGTAACGCGCCAGCACAAGGTAATCAGGAATATGTGTGTTGTGTGGTTTTTACCTCTCTATTGTCTTATTACTGATGTTAAATTGCAAATAGTGATAGATCTGCATACACCATTACGGGTCAACTAGAACTTAATATCACTAAACCTGATTTGAGCCAAAGGGCCGGATACATCAAGCTGCGGGAACCAAAAATACCGTATTACCGCCCATAAAAAAAAGTGCCATTTTATTATTGTGCAATGAATCAGCGTTGCAGCTCCAAAAATAAAGCACTTTTTTCAGACCTGTTAAAAGCATCGGATCTGATAAAAACCAGGCATAATACCAAATTTTCAAGTAAAAACTGACATACATCAAGTTCCGATATTTATCGGAACAGGACAAATGGCAGAAATACCGCAAATATTTTATCACCTACTCCAGGTGACGTCATCAAAAGGGAGTGAAGCCAGCCAATCAGAAAGGCTTAGCTGTTATAGGGTGCCAGTATCCCTCTGGTTTTTTTTAAATACTCCAATCACGTGGGCCGTGACGCGGGAAAAGGTAAACATGGCTTCCGGGATACTGGCGCCCCATTACGGGGCCTGTAACTCGGGAAGTAGGGGTCCCTGTACAAGAAATCAATGCGGTTCAGCTCTGGAGACCCCCTGCTACAATACTGTAATATTAAAATGAAATAAACCCCCCGCGATCGCGTGTTAGAGGCGTGCAGGTAGAGTAAAAGACAAAAAGAACAGCGCAAAACGCAATAGTGAAGTATTTAAGTACAAATTATATTTGTGAAAAATTGGTGAGTATTAGCCGTACATTTAGGCAGAAGAATAAAAGCATATCTGTGCAAACATCAGCACAATGTTACCACAATGGAAAGCCTCTGGATGGAATGGTGTAGACCTCTGGTGCAGCAGCTGTCTTCTGGAAAGTCACAGTGATATCTCTCACTTATCCTGGACCCCTGCAAGTGGCAGCTGCAGCCCTTGAGCTGTTCAGAGTTCCCCCACTGGTAGTGGCATCTGCTGGGCTCGTGGCATGAAAATGTCAGTTCAAACAGGCTTGGTTTGCTGTCCTTGGGACACAGTGATGCCTAAGGACTCTCCTCTCACTGCACACACCGCGCGGACCACGTGGGATCTTCTTCCGGCGCTCGCGCACATCCGTGTCGTCACGGATGACGCGCGATGTTGATTTCAATGGAGACAGTCCAAAAATGAAAGCACAGTATAAAAATCGCTAAAAATAGGTTAGGAAGGCTAGGATGGGGAACCAGACCCTGCCAATCTTTAGACTGATTCAGTCTCCTACTGCGCATCTCTTACAGACAGGTAGAACCCGTAGGATTCACACAGCAGCGACCCCGCTGTGTTAATCTGATGGGCCATTATAGTCTGCTTTGGTCCACTTCTCGAGATATTGTAGCATAGTGCAGTTTTCATCTCGAGATGTAGTCGAATGTTGGTGGCTGCATCTGTGTAAGGAATCGGGGAGCATGTCCCCCGCGACGTGTTCCCTCCTTACCTTCTGCTTCTCAGCATCCTGCGCATATTACAGAGCGCGCGTGCCCACGCAGGGCTTTCACTGCTCCACCGAGCTTGGCTCTGCCACCCCGCTTGCGACGCGCGGGCGCCTCACACAGCGCGCACACGTGACGCTCGTGCACCGCTCCCCAGTTGCGTTTCAACTCTGGTCATCGCAGCCACCTGTCTCCTGCACCTCTCAGCGTATCACTGCCTCCGCAGAGGCCGCACCTCCGCTCCACCCCTTTGTCTCATTGGCCTCACTTCCTCATATATGCTCAGCTGTACCACTTGCACTTTGGCTGAGCATAGTTCATGGTAGGAAGTAGCAGAGATCAGGAAAACAGCCGCTCCTGTAGCAAACTCAGACTCACCGGCAGAAAGTTAAAAAATATCCTTTATTGAAGCTACATAAAACGGATACTGGATCCACATATACAGAACAACCTCCTCCCACGCGTTTCGAACAAAACTGTTCTCTCTCAAGGAGTACAATGTCAGTGGGGGGGGGGGGGTACTATTTAAGCCTCACCTCCACTCTTCTAATCAGTATCAAACACCTGTAGATAATATGTTAATTAATAATGACATCTACCTACATACATGAGAGCACTATGTATACTTTAGCAATGAATAAGTAAACAATTTAACACAAAGTATCCCAGATATGGAGACAACAATTGGAAAAACAGTATAAATTCAATGAAGTCATTCATTGTCACATAGGTTAACATACATCAAAATGAAGAAACAACATTAGGTATATAGTTCTGTATATATATTATTAAAGAAAATCATATATATTATCAGTGTTCTACAAATCACCCAAAAATCTACTCGCCCAACCAAAAAATCTACTCGCCACCTAGCCCCGCCCCCAACCCGCCCCTAGTCCCGCCCCCAACCCGCCCCTAGTCCCGCCCCCAACCCGCCCCTAGTCCCGCCCCCAGCCTCGCTTTAAAATAAAATATTTAAATAAAATACATTTAATAAATTCCTAGTCAGAACAACATTCGTTTTTGACATAAATGTATTTATTGTATTACTTTATACTACAATTTGTTCTGGTTACGTGTGTGTGTAAATGTCGGATCTAGAAATAAAAGCCAGGTGTGAATGACTAGTTTCCTGAACCCCTTAACCAGTGTCTGGACATCCCCGCTTCACAATATCTAAAGCAGCAATCCCGCCTGGGATCTTACCTGATCCGCAGTCCCTCAATGTCCAGGTACCCTCATTCACCCAATGTTATACATTGGAAGGGAGGTGTTCCTTACCTGTCTTCTGTGTTAGGGGGGGTTCCGATATCTTCCGTGTGAAGCTTGAGTCAGTTCTGGAAGTAAGCAGTATAGGTTATTTTGGTGTAGAATAGGGCAGTTAAGATATATAGGGTAAATAAGAGATCCAGAGTGTGAGAGTGTGGGGGAGAGGGAGAGAGTGTGGAGGGGAGAGAGAGTGTGGAGGGGAGAGAGAGTGTGGAGGGGAGAGAGAGTGTGGAGGGGAGAGAGAGTGTGGAGGGGAGAGAGAGTGTGGAGGGGAGAGAGAGTGTGGAGGGGAGAGAGAGTGTGGGGGGGAGAGAGAGTGTGGGGGGGGAGAGAGAGTGGGGGGGGAGAGAGAGTGTGGGGGGGGAGAGAGAGTGGGGGGGGGAGAGAGAGTGTGGGGGGGGAGAGAGAGTGTGGGGGGGTGAGAGAGTGTGGGGGGGGTGAGAGAGTGTGGGGGGGAGAGAGAGTGTGGGGGGGAGAGAGAGTGTGGGGGGGGGAGAGAGAGTGTGGGGGGGAGAGAGAGTGTGGGGTGGGAGACAGAGGGGGGGAGACACAGAGGGGGGGGAGATACAGAGAGAGGGTGGGTGGCTGGCTGGGTGACTGGCTGGCTGGGTGACTGACTGGCTGGCTGGGGGGGGTGACTGACTGGCTGGCTGGGGGGGGTGACTGACTAACTGGCTGGGGGTGACTGACTGACTGGCTGGGGGTGACTGACGGGGGGGGTGAGTGACTGACTGAGTGAGTGCCTGGGTGAGTGAGTGCCTGGGTGACAGTGTGAGTGTCTGACTGGGTGAGTGTCTGACTGGGTGAGTGTCTGACTGGGTGAGTGACTGACTGGGTGAGTGACTGACTGGGTGAGTGACTGAATGGGTGAGTGAGTGACTGAATGGGTGAGTGAGTGACTGAATGGGTGAGTGAGTGACTGGGTGAGTGACTGACTGACTGGGTGAGTGACTGACTGGGTGAGTGAGTGACTGACTGGGTGAGTGAGTGACTGACTGGGTGAGTGAGTGACTGACTGGGTGAGTGACTGACTGACTGGGTGAGTGACTGACTGACTGGGTGAGTGACTGACTGACTGGGTGAGTGACTGACTGACTGGGTGAGTGACTGACTGGGTGAGTGACTGACTGACTGGGTGAGTGACTGACTGGGTGAGTGACTGACTGACTGGGTGAGTGACTGACTGACTGGGTGAGTGACTGACTGACTGGGTGAGTGACTGACTGACTGGGTGACTGACTGACTGACTGGGTGAGTGACTGACTGACTGACTGGGTGACTGACTGACTGGGTGACTGACTGACTGACTGGGTGACTAACTGACTGACTGGGTGACTGACTGGGTGACTGACTGACTGACTGGGTGACTGACTGACTGACTGGGTGACTGACTGACTGACTGGGTGAGTGACTGACTGACTGGGTGAGTGACTGACTGACTGGGTGACTGACTGACTGACTGGGTGAGTGACTGACTGACTGGGTGACTGACTGACTGACTGGGTGACTGACTGACTGACTGGGTGACTGACTGACTGACTGGGTGAGTGACTGACTGACTGGGTGAGTGAGTGACTGACTGGGTTAGTGACTGACTGACTGACTGACTGGGTGAGTGGGTGACTGACTGACTGGGTGAGTGACTGACTGACTGGGTGAGTGACTGACTGACTGGGTGAGTGACTGACTGGGTGACTGACTGACTGACTGGGTGACTGACTGACTGACTGGGTGACTGACTGACTGACTGGGTGAGTGACTGACTGACTGGGTGAGTGACTGACTGACTGGGTGAGTGACTGACTGGGTGAGTGACTGACTGACTGGGTGAGTGACTGACTGACTGGGTGAGTGACTGACTGACTGGGTGAGTGACTGACTGGGTGAGTGACTGACTGGGTGAGTGGGTGACTGACTGAGTGCCTGGGTGACTGACTGACTGAGTGACTGGGGGAGTGTCTGACTGGGTGAGTGACTGACTGGGTGAGTGACTGACTGACTGGGTGAGTGACTGACTGACTGGGTGAGTGACTGACTGACTGACTGGGTGAGTGGGTGACTGAGTGACAGTGTGAGTGTCTGACTGGGTGAGTGTCTGACTGGGTGAGTGACTGACTGGGTGAGTGACTGACTGGGTGAGTGACTGAATGGGTGAGTGAGTGACTGAATGGGTGAGTGAGTGACTGACTGGGTGAGTGACTGACTGGGTGAGTGGGTGACTGACTGAGTGACTGGGTGACTGACTGACTGGGTGACTGACTGGGTGAGTGACTGACTGACTGGGTGAGTGACTGACTGACTGGGTGAGTGACTGACTGACTGGGTGAGTGACTGAATGGGTGAGTGAGTGACTGACTGGGTGAGTGACTGACTGGGTGAGTGGGTGACTGACTGAGTGCCTGGGTGACTGACTGACTGAGTGACTGGGTGAGTGTCTGACTGGGTGAGTGACTGACTGACTGGGTGAGTGACTGACTGACTGGGTGAGTGACTGACTGACTGGGTGAGTGACTGACTGACTGGGTGAGTGACTGACTGACTGACTGGGTGAGTGGGTGACTGAGTGACCGTGTGAGTGTCTGACTGGGTGAGTGACTGACTGGGTGAGTGACTGACTGGGTGAGTGACTGAATGGGTGAGTGAGTGACTGAATGGGTGAGTGAGTGACTGACTGGGTGAGTGACTGACTGGGTGAGTGGGTGACTGACTGAGTGACTGGGTGACTGACTGACTGGGTGACTGACTGGGTGAGTGACTGACTGACTGGGTGAGTGACTGGGTGAGTGACTGACTGACTGGGTGAGTGACTGACTGACTGGGTGAGTGACTGACTGACTGGGTGAGTGACTGACTGACTGGGTGAGTGACTGACTGACTGGGTGACTGACTGGGTGACTGACTGACTGACTGGGTGACTGACTGACTGGGTGACTGACTGACTGGGTGACTGACTGACTGACTGGGTGACTGACTGACTGACTGGGTAACTGACTGGGTGACTGACTGACTGACTGACTGGGTGACTGACTGACTGACTGAGTGAGTGGGTGACTGACTGACTGACTGGGTGAGTGGGTGACTGAGTGACAGTGTGAGTGACTGACTGGGTGAGTGACTGAATGGGTGAGTGAGTGAGTGACTGGGTGAGTGACTGACTGGGTGAGTTGGTGACTGACTGAGTGCCTGGGTGACTGACTGACTGACTGACTGAGTGACAGTGTGAGTGTCTGACTGGGTGAGTGACTGACTGGGTGAGTGACTGACTGACTGGGTGAGTGACTGACTGACTGACTGGGTGAGTGACTGACTGACTGACTGACTGGGTGACTGACTGGGTGAGTGACTGACTGACTGGGTGAGTGACTGACGGACTGGGTGAGTGACTGACGGACTGGGTGAGTGACTGACGGACTGGGTGACTGACTGACTGACTGACTGACTGGGTGACTGACTGACTGGGTGACTGACTGACTAACTGGGTGACTGACTGACTGACTGACTGACTGGGTGACTGACTGGGTGACTGACTGACTGGGTGACTGACTGACTGGGTGACTGACTGACTGGGTGAGTGACTGACTGACTGGGTGAGTGACTGACTGACTGGGTGAGTGACTGACTGACTGGGTGAGTGACTGACTGACTGGGTGAGTGACTGACTGACTGGGTGAGTGACTGACTGACTGGGTGAGTGACTGACTGACTGGGTGAGTGACTGACTGACTGGGTGAGTGGGTGACTGACTGACTGGGTGAGTGGGTGACTGACTGAGTGCCTGGGTGACTGACTGAGTGCCTGGTTGACTGACTGAGTGCCTGGGTGACTGACTGAGTGCCTGGGTGACTGACTGAGTGCCTGGGTGACTGACTGAGTGCCTGGGTGACTGACTGAGTGCCTGGGTGAGTGGGTGACTGACTGGGTGAGTGGGTGACTGACTGACTGGGTGACTGACTGACTGGGTGAGTGCCTGGGTGAGTGAGTGCCTGGGTGAGTGAGTGCATGGGTGAGTGAGTGCCTGGGTGAGTGAGTGCCTGGGTGAGTGAGTGCCTGGGTGAGTGAGTGCCTGGGTGAGTGAGTGCCTGGGTGAGTGAGTGCCTGGGTGAGTGAGTGCCTGGGTGAGTGAGTGCCTGGCTGAGTGCGTGCCTGGCTGAGTGAGTGCCTGGCTGAGTGAGTGCCTGGCTGAGTGAGTGCCTGGCTGAGTGAGTGCCTGGCTGAGTGAGTGCCTGGCTGAGTGAGTGACTGGGTGACTGACTGACTGGGTGACTGACTGACTGGGTGACTGACTGACTGGGTGACTGACTGACTGGGTGACTGACTGACTGGGTGACTGACTGACTGGGTGACTGACTGACTGGGTGACTGACTGGGTGACTGACTGGGTGAGTGACTGGGTGAGTGACTGACTGGGTGAGTGACTGACTGACTGGGTGAGTGACTGACTGACTGGGTGAGTGACTGGGTGAGTGACTGACTGACTGGGTGAGTGACTGACTGACTGGGTGACTGACTGACTGGGTGACTGACTGACTGACTGGGTGACTGACTGACTGACTGGGTGACTGACTGGGTGACTGACTGGGTGACTGACTGACTGACTGGGTGACTGACTGACTGGGTGAGTGACTGACTGACTGGGTGAGTGACTGACTGACTGGGTGAGTGACTGACTGACTGGGTGACTGACTGACTGGGTGACTGAC
Source organism: Ascaphus truei (assembly GCF_040206685.1). Lineage (NCBI taxonomy): Eukaryota > Metazoa > Chordata > Amphibia > Anura > Ascaphidae > Ascaphus > Ascaphus truei. The sequence continues at coordinate 35,754,759 of NC_134497.1, read as the reverse complement.
TGACTGGGTGACTGACTGAGTGACAGTGTGAGTGTCTGACTGGGTGAGTGACTGACTGACTGGGTGAGTGTAGAATGGGACAAATACATTAGGAATAACTAGACAGCATAAGAAATTGTTACAATCAACCAAACAATGTTTTATTTAACAGTGTATGCGGCCGGGAGCACCACCCCTTTGGCACCTCCCGTCCGGCGGGCCCCCCTTCCTCGTGGGCCCCCCCCCCCCCAAAGACCCTCTTTATATTTTTAATTATAACCTGCCTTTTTATTTTTTTATTCCTTGGGATTAAAAAAAAAAGGGGGGGGGGGAAGAATTCAAGGACAAAGCAATGAGGTTCTCTTATAAGTCACCACCCCTCTTATCCTAATAAATTATTGGGGAATGGATGGGCTAAAATCCCAACTGAGAAAGGTGGGCAGGCCGGCATTCCCCCTCCCCCCCCCCCCCATACCTCACTCGGGCGTAGTGCAAGCTTTGGGGAGGTGGCAGGGTGGGAGGCACGTAGCTAGGTGTCCCCCAGCGGGCACCCCAGGGGACAGTCAGCCCCGCCGTGGCCGCCACTGCCCTGCTCCCCTCGCCGGCATGTCCCGCACGGCATGAAGCTAGTGGTCGGGCAGGCGGACCGGCATCCCCCTCCCCCCCCCACACCTCATGCGGCGGCTGCGCCGTCATGAAGATAGCTGGGCTTAGTCTAATCTTTGGGTGGGAGGCGGCAAGGTGGGGGGGAGGCGGCAGGGTGGGGGGGAGGCACACTCTCCCATGCACACACACACCCATGCATACACACACACACCCATGCATACACACATGCATACACACACACACACACGCATACACACACACCCATGCATACACACACACACACACCCATACATGCATACACACACACCCATGCATGCATACACACACACACACACATGCATACACACACATGCATACACACACACACACATGCATACACGCATACACACACACACACACACACACACACGCATACATACACACACACACACGCATACACACACACACCCCCATGCATACACACACACCCATGCATACACACACACCCATGCATACACACACACCCATGCATACACACACACCCATGCATACACACACACCCATGCATACACACACACCCATGCATACACACACACCCATGCATACACACACACCCATGCATACACATACACACATGCATACACACACACACACATGCATACACACACACACACATGCATACACACACATGCATACACACACACACATGCATACACATGCATACACACACACACACACGCATACACACACACATACACACACACACACACACACACCCATGCATACACACACACACACCCATGCACACACACACACACACCCATGCACACACACACACACACACACACACACATGCACACACGCACACACCCATGCACACACATACACGACAGGGGGAAGAAGAGGAAAGGCAGCAGGACCGAGCACCACCACTGCCCCGCTCGCCACGTGACCATCTCCAGCCCCGCGCGGGGATCGGCGGGAAGCCGGGTAAGCGGGGGGAACACCCCCACTACAATCTCCTGCCCCGCGCGGGAAGCCGGGATACGGCGAGAAGGGGGGAACACCCCCACTACAATCTCCTGCCCCGCGCGGGGATCATCGGGAAGCCAAGTTAAGCGGGGACAGGGAGAGAAGGGGGAACACCTGCCTCGCGCGGGAAGCGGGGAGTAAGGGAGCTTGCAGGGAAGGAGTAAGGGGGCTTGCAGGGAAGGAGTAAGGGGGCTTGCAGGGAAGGAGCAAAGGGGCCGTGGAGGATTGGAGAGTTCTTACTCTCCAACATCTCCGGCCAGAAAAAATGGCCGTACGTTGGGGGCGGGCTCATATAGAGCCTGGCCACGCGCCCACAAAGCCTGGGAGCGCGCGCCAATCAGCTGTCAGGTAAGGGGAGTTTATTTTGTTTTTTTCAGCCAGCGCGAGCAGGGAAAATTCAGCGCGAGCGGGGAAATTTAAAAAAACACGTGTTCTGCTTGGGCCAATATTTACTCGCCCGGGGTTTAAATCCACCCGCCCCGGGCGTGTAAATGTATAGGATTGTCGAACACTATATATTATATATCGGCAATACACATAAGTTGTGTGTGTGTGTGTGTGTGTGTGTGTATATTTACACGCCCGGGGCGTGTGGATTTAACCCCCGCGAGTAAATATTGGCCCAAGCAGCACACGTGTTTTTTTTTTAAATTTCCCCCGCTTGCGCTCAAATTTCCCCCGTTCGCGCCAATTTTTTTTAAAATAAATAAATAAGTAATCTTCCTCCCTGATTGGAGGAAGAGGGCCGGCTGGCAGCTCTGGGTCAGCCCCTGCCCCCCCCCCCCCTGCACCCGATGCCAGCTTGCTGCCCGGGGCGGAATGTAAGCTGGGAGGCGGGGTCCCCGGATGTAGGCTGGGAGGGGGGGTCCCCGAATGTAGGCTGGGGGGGGGTCCCCGGATGTAGGCTGGGGGGGGCTCCCCGTGGCTGCTGCTGCCCAGGGCTGGAAGACCAGGTAGGCGCTTCCCCTCCGTCCCACGCTCCTTTGGCACCCACGCGGGCAGGGTAATAGGGGCGGGGAAGAAGGGAAACAGCCTGGCGGGAGGTAGAGGGAAGGGGGTGCGCGTGCGAGGGGGGGGGGGTTGGCAATGTTCCCGGCCACACCCGTGCGCCTGTCCGGCTGTCCCCCCGCTGGTCCCCGATCCTCCCGCTAGCCCCCCCCATCCTCGCGCTGACCCCCCCCCCCATCCCCCCGCTGGTCCTCGATCCTCGTGCTGGCCCCCCGATCCTCGCGCTGGCCCCCCCATCCCCGCGCTGGCCCCCGATCCTCCCGCTAGCCCCCCGATCCTCACGCTGGCCCCCCCATCCTCGCGCTAGCCCCCCGATCCTCACGCTGGCCCCCCCATCCTCGCGCTGCCCCCCCGATCCTCCCGCTGCCCCCCCATCCTCCCGCTGGCCCCCCCATCCTCCCGCAACTCCTGCCCGATCCCCTGGCATGTGGAGCAGCATGTGGAGGACAAGCAGGCCCTGGAGGAACAGGTAGGCCCCCTCCCTTCCAATGAATGTCTGTGGGTGGGTGTGACTGTGTGTGTGAGTGTGGGTGGGTGTCTGTGAGTGTGGGTGGGTGTGAGTGTGTGTATTCGTGTGTCTGTGAGTGTCTGTGTGTTTGTGTCTGTGTCTGTGAGTGGGTGTGTGTGGGTGTGTGTCTGTGTCTGTGTGTGTCTGTGTGGTCTGTATCTGTGTGTGTATCTGTGTGTGAGTGTATCTGTGTGTGAGTGTATGTGTCTGTGAGTGTATGTGTCTGTGAGTGTATGTGTCTGTGAGTGTATGTGTCTGTGAGTGTATGTGTGTGTCACCCTCTCCCTGTGTCACCCTCTCCCTGTGTCACCCTCTCCCTGTGTCACCCTCTCCGGTGTCACCCTCTCCCGGTGTCACCCTCTCCCGGTGTCACCCTCTCCCGGTGTCACCCTCTCCCGGTGTCACCCTCTCCCGGTGTCACCCTCTCCCGGTGTCACCCTCTCCCGGTGTCACCCTCACCCTTTCCCTGTCGCCCTCTCCCTGTCACCCTCTCCCTGTCGCCCTCTCCCTTTCGCCCTCACCCTCTCCCTGCCGCCCTCTCCCTGCCGCCCTCTCCCTGCCGCCCTCTCCCTGCCGCCCTCTCCCTGCCGCCCTCTCTCTGCCGCACTCTCTCTGCCGCACTCTCTCTGCCGCACTCTCTCTGCCGCACTCTCTCTGCCGCACTCTCTCTGTCTTTGTCTCTCATTCTCTCTGTGTGTTCTCTCTATCTCTCTGTGTGTTCTCTCTATCTCTCTGTGTCTCTCTCGTTCTCTCTCGTTCTGTGGGTCTCTCTCTCTCTGTGTCTTTCTCTGTGTGTCTTTCTCTGTGTGTCTCTCTTTCTCTGTGTGTCTCTCTTTCTCTGTGTGTCTCTCTTTCTCTGTGTGTCTCTCTTTCTCTGTGTCTCTCTTTCTCTGTGTGTCTCTCTTTCTCTGTGTGTCTCTCTCTCTCTCTCTCTCTCTCTCTCTCTCTCTCTGTGTGTGTGTCTCTCTCCGTGTGTGTCTCTCTCCATGTGTGTGTGTGTCTCTCTCCATGTGTGTGTGTGTCTCTCTCTGTGTGTGTGTCTCTCTGTGTGTGTCTCTCTCTGTGTGTGTCTCTCTCTACCCCTCCCTCTCTACCCCTCCCTCTCCCTCCTCTCTCTCTGTGTCTCTCTGTGTCTCTCTGTGTCTCTCTGTGTCTCTCTGTGTCTCTCTGTGTCTCTCTGTGTCTCTCTGTCTCTCTGTGTCTCTCTGTGTCTCTCTGTGTCTCTCTGTGTCTCTGTGTCTCTCTGTGTCTCTCTGTGTCTCTGTGTCTGTGTCTCTCTGTGTCTCTGTGTCTGTGTCTCTCTCTCTGTGTCTCTCTCTCTGTGTCTCTCTCTCTGTGTGTGTCTCTCTCTCTGTGTGTCTCTCTCTCTGTGTGTCTTTCTCTCTGTGTGTCGCTCTCTCTGTGTGTCTCTCTCTCTGTGTCTCTCTCTCTGTGTCTCTCTGTCTGTGTCTCTCTCTCTGTGTGTCTCTCTCTGTGTGTCTCTCTCTGTGTGTCTCTCTCTGTGTGTCTCTCTCTGTGTGTCTCTCTCTGTGTGTCTGTCTCTGTGTGTCTCTCTCTCTGTGTCTGTGTCTGTGTCTGTGTCTCTGTCTGTGTCTCTGTCTGTGTCTCTGTCTGTGTCTCTGTCTGTGTCTCTGTCTGTGTCTCTGTCTGTGTCTCTGTCTGTGTCTCTGTCTGTGTCTCTGTCTCTCACACTCTGGATCTCTTATTTACCCTATATATCTTAACAGTCCTATACTACGCCGCAATAACATATACTGCTATCTTCCAGATCTGACTCAAGCTTCACACGGAAGACATCGGAATCCCCTCTAACCCAGAAGACAGGTAGGGAACACCCCCCTCCAATGTAAAACATTGCGGGAATGAGGTACCTGGACATTGAGGGACTGCGGATCAGGTAAGATCCCAGGCGGGATTGCTGCTTTAGATATTGTGAAGCGGGGACATCCAGACACTGGTTAAGAGGTTCAGGAAACTAGTCATTCACACCTGGCTTTTATTTCTAGATCCGACATTTACACACACACACACACACGTAACAAGAACGAATTGTAGTATAATGTAATACAATAAATTCATTTATGTCAAAAACGAATGTTGTTCTGGCTAGGAATTTATTAAATGTATTTTATTTATATATTTTATTTTAAAGCGGGGTTGGGGGCGGGACTAGGGCGGGGTTAGGGGCGGGGTTAGGGGCGGGGTTGGGGCGGGACTAGGTGGCGAGTAGATTTTTTGGTTGGGCGAGTAGATTTTTGGGTGATTTGTCGAACACTGTTATATATATATATATATATAGTAAACAATAGAGAGAGAGCCCAGTGTAGCACTCAGGTTCACGTTCTGATGATGAGTGAATGATTTAAAACATAATCTTTATTGATAGCATCATATATTAAAATAATAGATGTTGGAGCAACGTACTGGAGGTAGGTTGATCCTGGATATTAATAGCCGTATTGGCTCCGGATCAGACGAAATCGTGTGTACCAGGTATGTCTATATGAAACACAGGTAACAAAACAACACAGAGATCCTGGTGTGGACCTGTGTAGTGAGTGTGTGCCGATGGGTGTGCTCAGATAGGTACTGAGACTATATATATAACACTTATCATGTATCAGAGGACTAGCTGTAGTTTTGCACAGAGAGTAAGAGTGATCCCATTTGCCTTGAGAGAGCCTCTCGCGAAACGCGCGCGTCGGCTCCTATCTCCCACGTGCACGCGCAGACCAGTGACTGCCTCCGCATTATGTTCTCAAACCGCGAGTGTATGCGGTAGTCTGCTCGTGCTGGAATATACAGGGTAAAAGTGCCCCGACGGTCACTTTAAGCCTCTATGTGGAGTGTTTAGAAGGAAAGCGCTCAGAATCGATAGAAGTACTGATTTTTAAGTTGCCTGCAGCAACACTCAAGCTGCGCTGCTGTGTACGGTTTTCCACATAGCAGCACTAAGGTTTACTCTCTGTGCAAAACTACAGCTAGTCCTCTGATACATGATAAGTGTTATATATATGTCCTAGCATCAGTGTCTCCCTGACTAGGGTCCTATCCACCTACTCTACTACCTACAGTCAGTGTAACTCACCTCTGACAACAGCCACGTAGGTTACTGCAGAACACCACACTCCTGCAGCACAGTACTAAAAGGTTATCTTAGGTCACCCTGACACCTTGCTAGGCATGCCATCATTCACAGAGAGGAAGCATAGCTGACTGCACCAAACAACCACTGATATACATATTTGCTCCCTTTGTTTATCAGTTACTACGGGTCACATTTACCACCTTATATAAGGACCTACGCAGATTCTGCCAGCATGTGACCTATCTGAGGACACCCATCGGCACACACTCACTACACAGGTCCACACCAGGATCTCTGTGTTGTTTTGTTACCTGTGTTTCATATAGACATACCTGGTACACACGATTTCGTCTGATCCGGAGCCAATACGGCTATTAATATCCAGGATCAACCTACCTCCAGTACGTTGCTCCAACATCTATTATTTTAATATATGATGCTATCAATAAAGATTATGTTTTAAATCATTCACTCATCATCAGAGCGTGAACCTGAGTGCTACACTGGGCTCTCTCTCTATTGTTTACTACTGTATCTACACCCAAAGCACCGTTCACCATCCTATTCTACTGTGGCTGCAGCAGGGCCCCCCCCATTGCCTCTATATATATATATATATATATATATATATATATATATATATGACCTTGTGATCAGACTGACGCCACGGAGGGACGCCGATCACCCATCCGTGTGCAACGCTTAAACCAGGAGATCACAAGGGACGGTTCAATCGTGAGTACAGGATTACTCTAGCCCATGGGACAGTGTATTCATGCAGCCGCGCCACAGTTAGATTATTCCTGGCAGCATAACAAGCGGGTCTGCTCTCTGTTCCCTACCCTTCCCTCTCCTTAATTGGGTTACTCCTATATGGCTCCGCATTCATTCACTTACTATTTGATGGCTACTGATGCCCGGTTGTTCTGTGAGCCTGCAGACGGTTCCTCTATGTTCCATAGTTCATGGTAGCCTTCTGTTTGGCTTGACTTAGGACATCCTCTGGATAACAACCCCAGCTTGCCTCTGACCTTCTGTACTTCCCCATCCCTGACCACGGCTATTGGACACTACTATCCTACTGGTTTCAACCCCTGACCACGGCACCCCAGACACGACTACTCTACTGACTCCGACCTACGACCCCGGCAAGTATCAAGACTAACCCACTCTTTCCAATCCAGACCCGGCTACGCTGACTATCCACCCTCCAGGCGTGCCTCTGCTGCTGTGGGTGGCGCAGTTTATACTTTCCCACCTCAGTATCCGGGTCCCGCCTTGTTCGTGGTGAGCGCAAGGGTTGCAGTATGCCCAGCCACAACGAATGTGGACCCCCCCTGAGGTGGGCCAAGCCCTGCCTGCCATTGGTGAACGTTTTCACCAGTTGGAGACTCAAATTGCATCCTTGACCCAAAGTTTTGCAACTTTTTCCCTGCAACAATCTCTGTCCAGAATTGTTAGGACTGCAACGCTTTTTTTTTTTTTTTCTACTCCGGAACAAACCCTTCCTCCTGAGCCACGGCTCCCTACTCCCAATCGCTATGCGGGCGACACCCCTGGGTGTAGAGGTTTTCTCAATCGATATTCAATTCGAATTAACTCCTCGTTTCTCCTCTGAAAGGTCCAAGGTGGCATATATTATCACTCTTCTGACCGGTGACGCTCTGGCATGGGCATCCCCCATCTGGGAACAAAGATCACTGATTCAAATCTTAAAATAAAATAAAAAAACAGTAATAAGGAATAAATATAACCTCGGGTGGTGCTAAAGAATAATATGTAACCACAAGAGAGAAAACTGAGGTCCTATACCAAGCACTCAGGTTTAAGCAAAATAAGATGGACTTTATTAGTAACATAGAAAAAACAAAAAAACAGTTAAAATATAAGTAAAAAAATGAGAATCACTATACTCCTAAATACTAAAACAGCCGGACATAATGAAAACATTACAAAGAAAATGACTGTGAATTAATATACCATATGTGAAAGAATACATTGAATGCACACTGGTGCAGAAAGTGGAACATAACAGTGAAAGCTGATACAAACTATGGAAAAAGAGTTATTCCCCGAGGATGTTAATTGACCGGCCGGTCACAGGACACAACTACCTAACAGGGTATATGATGGAACAAAACACAAGCTCACAACCATCTGGTAGATCTGATGGGCAGAGATAGAAAAACGTAATCTCTATGGGTAAGAGACTAAATCAAATGCCAAATAGCAAACCCAAAGCAGAAACTGATGTTAGAGTAGTCAGAAGTCCAAACCAGGTGTCGGTATACAACACTAATAGTCTGATAGCAGACGCGTAATGCTGTTTAGAGTAACAGCGCAAATGTAGTTGAAATGTATAAAGTTCTGGTATAGTCAGCAGTGAATAAAATAATACTCATCATTTAGAGAGTTTCCTCCATTAAGGATGTAGAAAACAGCCTGATGTGTAGCAGAGCTAAAAAGGCAATGCGGTCCGGTCAGATCGGTGGGCACGCCAATTCTACAATGCTCTGTTCTGTAGTAGGTAGTAGCCTCCTAGATTCATGATGTCTGTAGTTGTGTCCTGTGACCGGCCGGTCAATTAACATCCTCGGGGAATAACTCCCCTAGTTTGTATCAGCTTTCACTGTTATGTTCCACTTTCTGCACCAGTGTGCATTCAATGTATTCCCTCACATTTGGTATATTAATTCACAGTAATTTTCAATGCAATGTTTGTATGGGGAGAAATTAGTAACACAAGTACAGACTCCTTGTTCCCTAAAAAAAGAACTTTTAAACAATTGTATAAAAAAAATGAACACAGTTCTGGAATTCACTGGATGATAGTAGTATAGCTTAATTAATTAAGTCTGAATAACATCTGTGATGTCTAATACAGTAATTGGGCATTTTGTTCCTAATTTAATAATGGAGATTTAGCAGAAAGTTGGGTCATCCTATAACTATTAGAGACATGGTACATGGTGCGGTAACGGGAACACCCGGGGACGTATATGTGAGCTTCTAATGAGACACGTATTCTATTCATTAACTTATTTTTTTTTAATTATACCATCACAACTGAAACTATCGACTTATTATCTATCAAAGGATTTGAAAAGATTCCTGCAACTTTAACTGCAGTTTTGCAGCTATTGAGATTTCCTTTTAAATTGTTAAATATTATGATCCACGTTAAATGTATACAACAGACGACAGAAGCCCAATGCTACATCCAACATGACAGAAATACACAGTAAAATACCTTTATTCTCTTGAAAAGGGGTCATTTAGTTTAACCCTTTGGCCAAAGCGTTATAAGCTTCCGAGCCACGACAAAGCACTCCTTTTTGACACACACATATATATATAATTTTTTTTTTTTTTTTTTTTGTGCGGGCTCAGGGGTTCCCAAAAAGAGCTTGCTGGGGTTTTGTGTCACGTTAAATGTATGATCCACTACATTTACTCTCCCTGCCCTAATGCTGCATATGTTGTGCTGAACCCTTAATTTTTACAATGTACATCCTGAACTTTTTGTGATATGCCAACTTACCTCTCATTCATGACCTTTTGTAAGACAGTTTGTATAACAGTGACTTTTTTGTCTCGTCTATTACAAAGCCAAGCACCAATAATCCACCCATGCCAACACTGCAAGGTTGCTTTTAGCAGTCAGGATTACCTCCTCAAACATCTGAAGTTCAAACACCCAGCTGAGAATATGGAAAAGATGACAGGACAATCTTTCAACATTCCAATAAATAAGACAGAAAATGCATCTTTCAACCAGTCAAGGCAATTAATAAACAATGTAACTGCATCTCATTCTCAAAGATATATATTAGCAGCTGCCACAGGAAAAGATCTTGGAGAAAGTGGGAAGAGTCTGATTTGGTTATCAGACCAAAACCTACAGAAGAGGACACTGACCGGGGAGAGATCGCATGTATGTGGGAAGGGATTTAGCCTGTTATCCAGCCTGAATAAACACACAAGGACACACACAGGGGAGAGACCGCATGTATGTGGGGAATGTGGAAAGGGATTTAGTGACTTATCCCACCTGAACACACACAAGATGACACACACAGGGGAGAGACCGCATGTATGTAGGGAATGTGGGAAGGGATTTAGTGTGTCATCCAACCTGAACAAACACAAGAGGACACACACAGGGGAGAGACCGCATGTATGTGGCGAATGTGGTAAGGGATTCAGTGTGTTATCCAGCCTGAACACACACAAGATGACACATACAGGGGAGAGACCGCATGTATGTGGGGAATGTGGTAAGGGATTCAGTGCGTTATCCAGCCTGAAAATACACATGAGGACACACACAGGGGAGAGACCATATGTATGTGGGGAATGTGGTAAGGGATTCAGTGCGTTGTCCAGCCTGAACATACACATGAGGACACACACAGGGGAGAGACCGCATGTATGTGGGGAATGTGGGAAGGGTTTTAGTTACTTATCCCACCTGAACACACACAAGATGACACACACAGGGGAGAGACCGCATGTATGTGGGGAATGTGGGAAGGGATTCAGTGTGTTATCCAGCCTGAACACACACAAGATGACACACACAGGGGAGAGACCGCATGTATGTGGGGAATGTGGGAAAGGATTCAGTGTGTTATCCAACCTGAACACACACAAGAGGACACACACAGGTGAAAGGCCGTATGTATGTGGGGAATGTGGGAAGGGATTCAGTGTGTTATTCAGCCTGGAAATACACAAGAGGGTACACACAGGGGAGAGACCACATGTATGTGGAGAATGTGGGAAGGGATTTAGAAACTTATCCCAACTGAACACACACAAGAGAACACACACAGGGGAGAGACCGCATTTATGTTTGGAATGTGAGAAGGGATTTAGTGACTTATCCAACCTGATCACACACAAGAGGACACACACAGGGTAGAGACCGTATGTATATGGGAAGGGATTTAGTCAGTTATCCCACCTGAACAAACGCAAGATGACACACACAGGGGAGAGACCGTATGTATGTGGGAATGGATTTAGTCAGTTATCCAGCTTGAACACACACATTAGGACACAAACAGGGGAGAGACATATCTCTAAAGCCAGGCATGATTAGGGATAACCATCTACAAAGACGCTCACATATAAGTGCACACACGTATTTGTGTTATGCTAAATCACAATGGAAAGTGACTAGTTTATGGTGCATAAAACGAGCATTTTAAAAAGATAAAAAATGTATAACTTTTTAAATGTAAGTCATTTGTATCATTCTTATTGTAGTTTTATTTAAAGAAAAATGTTGTTCTTAATAATGTTTTATATTTCCATGCTGTTGTTCTAATAAAATGTGCGTTCCCCATTATGCGGAAGCGTTCTGTAGCCTCATTTTAGTTGTGAATCGTAATAGTTTCGCCGCGACCAATTGGCCACCGGCATTAGGCTGCAGACGGACCCTCCGCCTCCAGCTGCTTCTAATGTAAGTTTTATTACTGTTTTGGGTATGGGGTTAATTTAAGGGGGTTCAGGGTAGGAGGTTTTAGCGTAAAGGGTGTCAGGGTAAGGGTCACCTTAATATAAAGGGGTTTTAGGGTAGGAGGTTTGGGCACTTGCCTTAGTGGCAAAGTGGCAAGCGGTGGGGTGAGTCACGGCGAAACGGCTGCGACCAAATGTCCTAGAATGTCGTGTGAATACTGAGGTGGAGGACAGAGACACAGACTAACGTCCCCAGTGAGGGACATTAATGCAGCCGCCTTTTCATACTATATGTCATGTTCGTATACAGATAGGGAAAGGGGAAAGGGAATGGTAACCTCTGCTCATTGTTATTAGAGATAAGTGGGTAAGTAATGGTGCTGTGCTGAGAAATATACTGATAATACACCTAAGAAAAAGAACTCAGCTGGTAGCACGCTATAACTCAGAGTAGGTATTATTAACCCCTGGTTGATGCATCAGCCTTGAGAAAGCGCACATACGTGAAACGGTCGTCGGCGGCGGCTGACTATACTGCAAAAGCTCTTGTCACGTCGAGCTCGGAGTACTACCTCACCAGCATATATATATATATCAGTAACTGGCTGCGATGTGGTTAGTGGTTTCTAAACTCCACATAGACTGAACCTAATCTGCTGTGAGGAGCTCGATTTAGCAAGACAAGTTTAAGAGCCTGCAATTGATTTATTAGATCGGGGACACCCGGAACCACTGCCTTTATTATACAAGCAGTGTGGGGTCTGGATGTATATCTGATCTCCTATCCAGATACTGTACCTTTCCTTTATTTTTCATTGTAAATACCTGCATCAACCAAGGGTTATTTTGAACTTGCATAGTATAATCACCTACAACAACTAGGGGTTATATTACCAAACCAGCACACATTATCCTGCTGCAAGCTTATAAAACGATTACAGCAATTGACTTGGAGGAGAAACACCTCACTTACTTTTGGCATTTACCCTTCAGGGGATTATAATGGAGGTATGATAGAGTGCCAATATACCTAAACACACATTGTTAAAGGGTGATATATATATATATATATATATATATATATATATAATATGTGTGTGTGTTACCTTGGTTATATGCTAACACTAGCATCTAACATATAATTAAACCCCGGTGATAGCAGGACATGACTGGGATATACAGTCACTTTTGTTTCATTTATGTACACCCATTTATTTTAAACAATATCAATAAAGTATTTTTAATCACTACAATCTACCTACTCTGAGTTATAGAGTGCTACCTACTGAGTTCTTTTTCTTAGGTGTATTATTTGTTTCTCATGTTCCTTTAATCTCTCTAGAGAGCAGCAAGAGCTAACCATCTATTTCACAGGTTACACGTTGAAATGAAAATGCACCTGAGGGGTTAAGTGTCCCTTTATTAAAAAATATATATATATATATATAGGCGATACGATACCGTGTAAGTGAATATCAGAGGCAGCACTCCACGAGGTTGTCAAAAAAATATTTTGTATTTAGTGAGACATCATGTCTCACTAAATACAAAATATATTTTTGGCAACCTTATGGAGTGCTGCCTCTGATATTCGCTTACACGGTATCGTATCGCCTATTTTGTTCATACAGGATTTGCACCCACCTTTATCTACCTGACAGAGTGCCTTGTTCTCATTTATTCACTATATATATATATATATATATATATATATATTACAGTAATGATGTGGCAAGTGGTGCCACCTCACACAGGAACCTTTCCCACTGATGGTTACACTTGCTCACCTTTATGGCAGAGATTCTTGTTACACATGCGCTGGCGTCACCTCCCCACAAGCACATAACCAGGCTGAGGGAGGTGTTCATATGGGAATCTGAGGTCAAAATCTATGGTCAGAGTCCAGGAGACACATACCCAACTTTATTTTGTATTTGTAACTAACTCAGAATGAAAAGCTACCAACACCTCTTTCCGAGGTTAATATTTCAGGAAGCAGGAGGTCCACGGAGATTAAATTATTTTTATACCAGAATTGTTAGCGACTTCTCCTTTTTTCCCTTTGTTTCGCTCATTATTATAACATAGATGTATTGGGAGCAAAGAATAAAAACACATATTCTTTCAACCCAGTTTCCTATGTTTCTAATAACCTGAAATGGAACAGTTCTTATCTGCACCTGCAGTACACAGAAATCATATCATATTTAATAACACTTGTGCTACTGTAATAAACATCTTATGACTCATTTGAGAGTCTACAAAAAGCCTTCGCAAGTACAACCAAATGTGTAATATAACATCCTCGATTGAAAAAAAACAAAAAACACACACACACAAACAGAGATAGAGTTCGCATACACACCAATAATATAAGGAATTCATAAGGCCATATAATATACTCTAAATAATAGAGAATGGTCGGTGCTCAGAAACAAAAATAGATATAGCACAAACAAGACAAGAAATAGTTTCAGTAACGAGCACTCAGAATATTCACTAGAAAAATAAACAAACTTTAATGTCTTCACTTATAACATGTTAAAAACATATAAATCCGAACAGGGGGGTGGGACCCTAAATAAACACTGTGTACAAATAGATCAAAGCTAACAGGCTAGGTTTACTGCACCATTATCCTAAATAGATTATGAACCTGCCAAATAAATCTAGGAAACATCATCTTTTTTATGCACAACGTAGAGCACTTCATGATCTAGAACAAGACCCCCTTATTGAGATTAAACCCTCAGATAAGGGTGGAAATATTGTTATCCTTAACAAAGATGATTATGCCCAAGAGTGTAGTCATCTTTTATCGGACGTTATAGGATATTGCAAGAGGCTCCCACTCAAATTTTTTAAACTGAGCTACTACACATCCTCACAGAAGGTTTAGCTAACAAAGTTATCACCAAAAAAGAACTGGATTTCATCATGGTGAAATGCCCTCTAGTTGCCACATTTTATCATTTGCCGAAACTACATAAGAACAAGTTGCCACCTCCGGGGAGACCTATTGTTTCCGGAGTGGGCGACCTAACGGCAAATGCAAGTAAGTATGTCGACACTGTGTTACATCCATTTGTAAACACCTTGCTGTCATTTTTACGGGACACCAAGGATACTTTACTTAGACTGGAGGATGTGGTAGTGAGCTCAGAGACCCTTCTTGTAGGACTGGAAGTGGAAGGACTGTATACCAGTATTCCACATCCAGTCGGCTGGAGGGCTGTAGGACACTTTCTGGTACAACGAGACACGAGCTGTTACGCTCATAACGATTTTGTTATACAGCTATTAAACTTTATCCTAACGAAGAACTATTTCCTGTTCGATCAAGTATTCTATCATCAAGTTTGGGGAACCACAATGGGGACCACCTGTGCTCCCACCTACGCCAATTTATATCTAGGCTGGTGGGAGGAAACAGTGGTCTTCGGAGATGCCCTGGATGAATACACCAGATATATCGAATGGTGGGGTCGGTATATTGATGATATTATCATATTATGGAAGGGCCCCAGAGAGATACTTAATCAATTTATTAAGACGCTGAACACGAATGATCATAATCTGAAGTTGACATTTGAAGTGAGTTCAAACACACTGAATTTTTTGGATTTAACTACCGTATTTCCTCGAGTCTAAGACGCACTTTTTTTCCCTTTTTCACGTGGCTGAAATAGGAACTGCGTCCTAGAATCGATGTATTGAAAAAAACACACAAAAAACAGCCAGGGGGCGCTGCAGAAGAAGCCACAGCCGCTTTCAGCGTTTGCCCTGCGTTTCTGCCACCCGCCCCCACACAGAAGGAGCAGTGTGTCCTGCTGTATGCACCGCGACTCGCCACCAAACCCCCCCTCCCTCCAAGTGCCGGTCCCCAAAGGAGCAGTGTTTGTTCGGCTGCATGTCCAGCGCTTCCCACTAGCTTGCTCCAAGTGCCGGTCCCCAAAGGAGCAGTGTATATTCGGCTGCATGCCCCGCGCTCCCCCCTAGCTTGCTCCAAGTGCCGGTCCCCAAAGGAGCAGTGTATATTCGGCTGCATGCCCCGTGCTTTCCCCCCCCCTTGCTGGAATTACCGCCCCCACACAGGAGAGATTGATTCAGCAGTGTGTGGCTGCATGCCCCAAAAGCCCTCTGCCTGCCTCTGCTACTCACAGCTGTGCTGCCGGCACCACAAGCCTCCCCTCCCCCTTGCTCCAAGTGCTCTGCCCCAAAGGAGCAGTGTATGTTCGGCTGCATGCACCACAAGCCCCCCTCCTCCCCGGCTCTGCACGTTGGAAGTGCCGCCCCCACACAGGAGAGATTGATTCAGCAGTGTGTGGCTGCAGCATGCCCCACGTTCCCTCTGTCTGCCTCTGCTACTCACAGCTGTGCTG